>NC_041387.1:209000108-209002612 GCF_002162155.2 Triticum dicoccoides | reverse complement strand
ATAGCGTTAAAACCCGCGCTACTACTAGGGTTTTGCCTAGTTGTGTCTCTTCTCTTTCTCTTTGTCGAGAAAGATCTGTTTGACGCTTACGCTCATCACTTATTTAATCGCAGAGCTGAGAAACATCCATCTTCAGCTTAGAATGCCATTCAATCTTGTTATTTCTCATAACAGTGAGGGCTTTGGTGATCTCAAGAATTCCCTTGTTCACGTATTTTCTTTCAGACTTATATTTGGCATCCTTCCTCATTTGCTCATGGAGTTTCTTGTCCTTGATTTCCTGGTTCAGTTCCTTGGTAATTTATTTCAGCTCAGTAAAGTGCTCTGTTACCATCTTGGTAACATCTTCAGGCAGACCCAGGTGTGCAACTCAGATGGATTTGCATCATAGGAATCTCCTTCAATGATGTCAAACATAAGATCAAAGTCGTATTCCTCTGTGGAAGTAGGAGCAATTGTCTTGGCCTTCTTGGCAGCAACAGCAACCTTTTCATCAGGCAGCAACTTTCACTTCGTGGCAGGGGCAGCAGAACCCGAAGGTTTATCTAATGCCATAGTAGCAAGCCTTGATGATGATATGAATGGGGGTAAAACTTTTGCTGGAGAGGGTGTTTGATATGGCTTCTCAAGCAAAGCTCATTGATCATACATGGGAACTTCTTCACCAACATTATCCTTAGAAGAATCATTTGATGAGGCAGATGCTGCTTTCCTTGACTTTCTGGCAACTAACTTCTTCTTCGAAGCTCGAGGAGAAACATATTTCCTCTTCTTTTTCTCCTTTAGGGCATAGGCCCTTTCCTTCTTGTCATGCACATCTTGTTGAGCCAACTCAACATTTCAGTGTCCCAACTGATTTTTCTTCGCATCTTTGGCATCATGCTTGGCCTTGGCCTTTGCTCTCTGTTCCACTTCGTCAGGGAATTCAGCAGCTTTCTTCAATGAATCTGCATGAGCATTGGGGGGAGGAGCTGGCCTAACTTTTTCATCATTTGGATCTAGGCAGCCCTCTGCAAAGCAGACATTCCAGGGTGGAGTGAAAGAAAATAGGATCTGATATTTCCTTCTGAAGTTCTCATAGTTGAACCACTTTGTCGCCCAATGATGCTGAATCTTCTGCAACCTGTTATTTCTATCATTGGCAGTTTCAACTCCAGGTGGAGTTTTGTAAGTTTCAGGAATAGACATCTCAGCCGCGGTGTTCCTCTCTCTACCACGACCACCCTTCTTGGGATTTCCATCAGAGAATAGTGTATTGGAGTCGGTGACTAGCTCATCCTCTGGCTGATTCTACATTGAGGGAATATCATCTTCTTCTTCGGCAGATTTTGACATAGATTTATTCCTTGAAACTTTTGGCGGCTTAGCTAATTTTCTTTCAGCCAACTTGGCTCTTATAACCACACGCGACTGCTATGGATTTTCTTCCTCGAAGTCGGAATGCTCTTCCGAACTGTTTACCATGACCACTCATAAGAGAAAACAATAATCCGAGGGATAATAGGAAGACGTCATAAACATGCACAGAAACATCTTGGACTCAATACAGATAATTGTAAGAGGCAGCAAAGGAATTCATGGCCTATACTTAGGATGATACAGTCTAGAATATTGCAGTATGCCCTTGGACAAAATAACAACTTCTCTAATCTTTCTACATATAGCACATGAATCCTAGATCCAAACGGACTGGTACGAGGAACAACTACAAACTGTACAAGTCACAACTTAATGAAGCCTAAAGATCTACTGTAAGAAATAAAAACAAAATACTTTGCATCGGGACGAACTGCCCTAGAATAGAAGCAAGACAGGGCCAGTTCCAGATCTGTATACCCTAACTTGGCAGTACAGATTACCTACGGCAACGTGGGAGATAAGAAGTGCCACACTGTCGCGACCAACGGCGGCGGAGCTTCACCAGAGTTGCACGATGAAGCACTGTTGGGGAACGATGCAAAAAATAAAAATTTTCCTACGATTTCACCAAGATCCATCTATGAGTTCATCTAAGCAACGAGTGAAAGGAGAGATGCATCTACATACCGCTTTGTAGATCGCGAGCGAAAGCGTTCAAAAGAACGGGGTTGAAGTAGTCGTTCTCGTCGTGATCCTATCACCGGAGATCCTAGCGCCGAACGGATGGTACCTCCGCGTTCAACACACGTACGGTCAGCGTGACGTCTCCTCCGTCTTGATCCAGCAAGGGGGAAGGAGAGGTTGATGATGATCCAGCAGCACGACGGTGTGGTGGTGGATGTAGCAGAACTCCGGTAGGGCTTCGCCAAGCTGCTGCGGGAGGAGGACGAGGTGTAGCAGGGGGAGGGAGGCGCCAAGACACAGGGTGCGGCTGCCCTCCTCCCTTGCCCTCCTTTATATAGGCCCCCAGGGGGGGCGCCGGCCCTGGGAGATGCAATCTCCCAAGGGGGCGGCGGCCAGGGGGGTAGAGTGCCCCCCAAGGCAAGTGGTGCCACCCCCCACCTAGGGTTTCCAATCCTAGGCGC
>NC_041387.1:208987627-208999822 GCF_002162155.2 Triticum dicoccoides | reverse complement strand
GGGGCTGGTTACCCTCCCACTTCAGCCCACGGGGCCGTCCGAGATAGGTGGCCCCACCCGGTGGACCCCTGGGACCCTTTCGGCGGTCCCGGTACAATACCGGGTGACGCCGAAACTTTCCCGATGGCCGAAACATCACTTCCTATATATAATTCTTTACCTCCGGACCATTCTGAAACTCCTCGTGACGTCCGGGATCTCAACCGGGACTCCGAACAACATTCGGTTTGCTGCATACTCATATTCATACAACCCTAGCGTCACTGAACCTTAAGTGTGTAGACCCTACGGGTTCGGGAGACATGCAGACATGACCGAGACGGGTCTCCGGTCAATAACCAACAGCGGGATCTGGATACCCATGTTGGCTCCCACATACTCCTCGATGATCTCATCGGATGAACCACGATGTCGAGGATTCAAGCACCCTATATACTATTCCCTTTGTCAGACGGTATCTTACTTGCCCGAGACTCGATCGTCGGTATCCCAATACCTCGTTCAGTCTCGTTACCGGCAAGTCACTTTGCTCGTACCGTAATGCATGATCCCGTGACCAGACACTTGGTCACTTTGAGCTCATTATGATGATGCACTACCGAGTGGGCCCAGTGATACCTCTCCATAATACGGAGTGACAAATCTCAGTCTCGATCCGTGTCAACCCAACAGACACTTTCGGAGATACCTGTAGTGCACCTTTATAGTCACCCAGTTACGTTGTGATGTTCGGTACACCCAAAGCACTCCTATGGTATCCGGGAGTTACACGATCTCATGGTCTAAGGAAGAGATACTTGACATTGGAAAAGCTCTAGCAAAACGAACTACACGATCTTGTGCTATGCTTAGGATTGGGTCTCGTCCATCACGTCATTCTCCTAATGATGTGATCCCGTTGTCAACAACATCCAATGTCCATAGTCAGGAAACAATGACTATCTGTTGACCAACGAGCTAGTCAACTAGAGGCTTACTAGGGACGTATTGTGGTCTATGTATTCACACGTGTATTACAATTTCCGGATAATACAATTATAGCATGAATAAAAGACAATTATCATGAACAAGGAAATATAATAATAATCCTTTTATTATTGCCTCTAGGGCATATTTCCAACAGTCTCCCACTTGCACTAGAGTCAATAATCTAGTTACATTGTGATGAATCGAACACCCATAGAGTTCTGGTGTTGATCATGTTTTGCTCGCGGAAGAGGTTTAGTCAATGGATCTGCGACATTCAGATCCGTATGTACTTTGCAAATATCTATGTCTCCATCTTGAACATTTTCACGGATGGAGTTGAAACGATGCTTGATGTGCCTGGTCTGCTTGTGAAACCTGGGCTCCTTAGCAAAGGAAATAGCTCCAGTGTTGTCACAGAAGAGTTTGATCGGCCCCGACGCATTGGGTATGACTCCTAGGTCGGTGATGAACTCCTTCACCCAAATCACTTCATGCGCTGCCTCCGAGGCTGCCATGTACTCCGCTTCACATGTAGATCCCACCACGACGCTCTGCTTGCAGCTGCACCAGCTTACTGCTCCACCATTCAACATATACACGTATCCGGTTTGTGACTTAGAGTCATCCAGATCTGTGTCGAAGCTAGCGTCGACGTAACCCTTTACGACGAGCTCTTCGTCACCTCCATAAACGAGAAACATGTCCTTTGTCCTTTTCAGGTACTTCAGGATATTCTTGACCGCTGTCCAGTGTTCCTTGCCGGGATTACTTTGGTACCTTCCTACCAAACTTACGACAAAGTTTACATCAGGTGTGGTACACATCATGGCATACATAATAGATCCTATGGCTGAGGCATAGGGGATGACGCTCATCTCTTCTTTATCTTTTGCTGTGGTCGGGCATTGTGCCGAGCTCAATCTCACACCTTGCAGTACAGGCAAGAACCCTTTCTTGGACTGATCCATTTTGAACATCTTCAAAATCTTATCAAGGTATGTGCTTTGTGAAATACCTATGAGGCGTATCGATCTATCCCTATAGATCTTGATGCCTAATATGTAAGCAGCTTCTCCAAGGTCCTTCATTGAAAACACTTATTCAAGTAGGCCTTAATGCTGTCCAAGAATTCTATATCATTTCCCATCAAAAGTATGTCATCTACATATAATATGAGAAATGCTACAGAGCTCCCACTCACTTTCTTGTAAACGCAGGCTTCTCCATATGTCTGCATAAACCCAAACGCTTTGATCATCTCATCAAAGCGAATGTTCCAACTCCGAGATGCTTGCACCAACCCATAAATGGATCGCTGGAGCTTGCACACTTTGTTAGCATTCTTAGGATCGACAAAACCTTCCGGCTGCATCATATACAGCTCTTCCTTAAGATAACCATTAAGGAATGCCGTTTTGACATCCATCTGCAATATCTCATAATCATAGTATGCGGCAATTGCTAACATGATTTGGACGGACTTAAGCTTCGCTACGAGAGAGAAAGTCTCATCGTAGTCCATCCCTTGAACTTGCCGATAACCCTTAGCGACAAGTCGAGCTTTATAGATGGTGACATAACCATCCGCGTCCGTCTTCTTCTTAAAGATCCATTTGTTTTCTATCGCTCGCCGATCATCGGGCAAGTCAGTCAAAGTCCATACTTTGTTTTCATACATGGATTCTATCTCGGATTGCATGGCTTCAAGCCATTTGTTGGAATCTGGGCCCGCCATCACTTCTTCATAGTTCGAAGGTTCACCGTTGTCTAACAACATGATTTCCAGGATAGGGTTGCCTTACCACTCTGGTGTGGAACGTGTCCTTGTGGACCTACGAGGTTCTGTAGCAACTTGATCCGAAGTACCTTGATCATCATCATTAATTTCCTCTCCAGTTGGTGTAGGCACCACAGGAACATTTTCCTGAGCTATACTACTTTCCGGTTCAAGAGGTAGTACTTCATCGAGTTCTACTCTCCTCCCACTTACTCCTTTCGAGAGAAACTCTTTTTCCAGAAAGGATCCGTTCTTGGCAACAAAGATCTTGCCCTCGGATCTTAATTAGAAGGTATACCCAATGGTTTCCTTAGGGTATCCTATGAAGACACATTTTTCTGACTTGGGTTCGAGCTTTTCAGGTTGAAGTTTCTTGACATAAGCATCGCATCCCCAAACTTTTAGAAACGACAGCTTAGGTTTCTTCCCAAACCATAATTCATACGGTGTCGTCTCAACGGATTTAGATAGTGCCCTATTTAAAGTGAATGTAGCTGTCTCTAGAGCGTATCCCCAAAATGATAGCGGTAAATCGGTAAGAGACATCATAGACCGCACCATGTCCAATAGGGTGCGATTACGACGTTCGGACACACCGTTACGCTGAGGTGTTCCAGGCGGCGTGAGTTGTGAAACGATTCCACATTTCCTGAAGTGTGTACCAAATTCGTGACTTAAGTATTCTCCTCCACGATCTGATCGTAGGAACTTTATCTTTCGGTCACCTTGATTCTCTACCTCATTCTGAAATTCCTTGAACTTTTCAAAGGTCTCAGACTTGTGTTTCATCAAGTAAACATACCCTTATCTACTCAAGTCATCAGTGAGAGTGAGAACATAACGATATCCTCCGCGAGCCTCAACACTCATTGGAACGCACACATCGGTATGTATGATTTCCAACAAGTTGGTTGCTCGCTCCATTGTTCCGGAGAACGGAGTCTTGGTCATTTTTCCCATGAGGCATGGTTCGCATGTGTCAAATGATTCATAATCGAGAGACTCTAAAAGTCCATCAGCATGGAGCTTCTTCATGCGCTTGACACCAATGTGACCAAGGCGGCAGTGGCACAAGTATGTGGGACTATTGTTATCAACTTTACATCTTTTGGTATTCACGCTATGAATATGTGTAATATTACGTTCGAGATTCATCAAGAATAAACCATTGACCATCGGGGCATGACCATAAAACATATCTCTCATATAAATAGAACAACCATTATTCTCGGATTTAAATGAGTAGCCATCTTGTATTAAACGAGATCCAAATAAAATGTTCATGCTCAAACTTGGCACTAAATAACAATTATTGAGGTTCATAACTAATCCCGTGGGTAAATGTAGAGGTAGCGTGCCGACGGTGATCACATCGACCTTGGAACCATTCCCGACGCACATCGTCACCTCGTCCTTCGTCAGTCTCCCCTTATTCCGCAGCTCCTGCTGTGAGTTACAAATATGAGCAATGGCACCGGTATCAAATACCCAGGAGTTACTACGAGTACTGGTAAGGTACACATCAATTACATGTATATCAAATATACCTTTAATGTTGCCGGCCTTCTTATCCACTAAGTATTTGGGGCAGTTCCGCTTCCAGTGACCCTTCCCTTTGCAATAAAAACACTCAGTCTCAGGCTTGGGTCCATTCTTTAACTTCTTCCTGGCAACTGGCTTACCGGGCACGACAACATCTTTGCCGTCCTTCTTGAAGTTCTTCTTACCCTTGCCCTTCTTGAACTTAGTGGTCTTATTGACCATCAACACTTGATGTTCTTTCTTGATTTCAACCTCTGCTGACTTCAGCATTGAAAATACCTTAGGAATCATCTTCACCATCCCCTGCATATTGTAGTTCAGCACAAAGCTCTTGTAGCTTGGTGGGAGCGACTGAAGGATTCTGTCAATGACCGCCTCGTCCGGGAGGTTGATCTCTAGCTGGGACAGGCGGTTGTGCAACCCAGACATTTTGAGTATGTGCTCACTGACAAAACTGTTTTCCTCCATCTTACAACTATAGAACTTGTCGGAGACTTCATATCTCTCGACCCGGGCATGAGCTTGAAAAACCATTTTCAGCTCCTCGAACATCTCATATGCTCCGTGTCGCTCAAAACGCTTTTGGAGCCCCGGTTCTAAGCTGTAAATCATGCCGCACTGAACGAGGGAGTAACCATCAGCACGTGATTGCCAAGTGTTCATAACGCCTTGGTTCTCTGGGATGGGTGCTTCACCTAGCGGTGCATCTAGGACATAATCTTTCTTGGCTGCTATGAGGATGATCCTTAGGTTCCGGACCCAGTCCGAATAGTTGCTGCCATCATCTTTCAGCTTGGTTTTCTCTAGGAACGCGTTGAAGTTCATGTTGACATGAGCGTTGGCCATTTGATCTACAAGACATATTTTGCAAAAGTCTTAGACTAAGTTCATGATAATTAAGTTCATCTAATCAAATTATTTAATGAACTCCCACTCAGATTGACATCCCTCTAGTCATCTAAGTGTTACACGATCCGAGTCGACTAGGCCGTGTCCGATTATCACGTGAGACAGACTAGTCATCATCGGTGAACATCTCCATGTTGATCGTATCTTCCATACGACTCATGTTCGACCTTTCGGTCTCTTGTGTTCCGAGGCCATGTCTGTACATGCTAGGCTCGTCAAGTTAACCCTAAGTGTTCTGCATGTGTAAATCTGTCTTACACCCGTTGTATGTGAACATAAGGATCTATCACACCCGATCATCACGTGGTGCTTCGAAACGACGAACTTTAGCAACAGTGCACAGTTAGGGGGAACACTTTCTTGAAATTATTATAAGGGATCATCTTATTTACTACCACCGTTCTAAGTAAACAAGATGCATAAACATAATAAACATCACATGCAATTATATAAAGTAGTGACATGATATGGCCAATATCATACAGCTCCTTCGATCTCCATCTTCGGGGCTCCATGATCATCTTTGTCACCGGCATGACACCATGATCTCCATCATCATGATCTCCATCATTGTGTCTTCATGAAGTTGTCACGCCAACGACTACTTCTACTTCTATGGCTAACGCGTTTAGCAATAAAGTAAAGTAATTTACATGGCGTTCTTCAATGACACGCAGGTCATACAAAAAATAAAGACAACTCCTATGGCTCCTGCCGGTTGTCATACTCATCAACATGCAAGTCGTGATTCCTATTACAAGAACATGATCTCATACATCACAATATATCATTCATCATTCATCACAACTTCTGGCCATATCACATCACATGACAATTGCTGCAAAAACAAGTTAGACGTCCTCTAATTGTTGTTACATCTTTTACGTGGCTGCAATTGGGTTCTAGCAAGAATGTTTTCTTACCTACGAATAACCACAACGTGATTTTGTCAACTTCTATTTACCCTTCATAAGGACCCTTTTCGTCGAATCCGCTCCAACTAAAGTGGGAGAGACAGACACCCGCTAGCCACCTTATGCAACTAGTGCATGTCAGTCGGTGGAGCCTGTCTCACGTAAGCGTACATGTAAGGTTGGTCCGGGCCACTTCATCCCACAATACCGCTGAAGCAAGAAAAGACTAGTAGCGGCAAGCAAGTGGACAAGATCTACGCCCACAACAAAATTGTGTTCTACTCGTGCAATAGAGAACTACGCATAGACCTAGCTCATGATGCCACTGTTGGGGAACGATGCAGAAAATAAATTTTTTCCTACAGTTTCACCAAGATCCATCCATGAGTTCATCTAAGCAACGAGTGAAAGGAGAGATGCATCTACATACCACTTTGTAGATCGCGAGCGGAAGCGTTCAAAAGAACGGGGTTGAAGTAGTCGTTCTCGTCGTGATCCTATCACCGGAGATCCTAGCACCGAACGGACGGCACCTCCGCGTTCAACACACGTACGGTCAGCGTGACGTCTCCTCCGTCTTGATCCAGCAAGGGGGAAGGAGAGGTTGATGATGATCCAGCAGCACGACGTCGTGGTGGTGGATGTAGCAGAACTCCGGCAGGGCTTCGCCAAGCTGCTGCAGGAGGAGGGAGGCGCCAAGACAGAGGGTGCGGCTGCCCTCCCCCTTGCCCTCCTTTATATAGGCCCCCAGGGGGGGCGGCGGCCCTGGGAGATGCAATCTCCCAAGGGAGGCGGCGGCCTGGGGGGTGGAGTGCCCCCCAAGGCAAGTGGTGCGCCCCTCTCCCCACCTAGGGTTTCCAATCCTAGGTGCAGGGGGGGCCCAAGGGGGGGCGCACCAGCCCACTAGGGGCTGGTTCCCCTCCCACTTCAGCCCACGGGGCCCTCCGGGATAGGTGGCCCCACCCTGTGGACCCCCGGGACCCTTCTGGTGGTCCCGGTACAATACAGGGTGACCCCGAAACTTTCCCGATGGCCGAAACATCACTTCCTATATATAATTCTTTACCTCCGGACCATTCCGAAACTCCTCGTGACGTCCGGGATCTCATCCGGGACTCCGAACAACATTCGGTTTGCTGCATACTCATATTCATACAACCCTAGCGTCACCGAACCTTAAGTGTGTAGACCCTACGGGTTCGGGAGACATGCAGACATGACCGAGACGACTCTCCGGTCAATAACCAACAGCGGGATCTGGATACCCATGTTGGCTCCCACATACTCCTCGATGATCTCATAAGATGAACCACGATGTCGAGGATTCAAGCAACCCCGTATACTATTCCCTTTGTCAGACGGTATGTTACTTGCCCGAGACTCGATCGTCGGTATCCCAATACCTCATTCAGTCTCGTTACCGGCAAGTCACTTTACTCGTACCATAATGCATGATCCCGTGACCAGACACTTGGTCACTTTGAGCTCATTATGATGATGCACTACCGAGTGGGCATAATACGGAGTGACAAATCCCAATCTCAATCCGTGTCAACCCAACAGACACTTTCGGAGATACCTGTAGTGCACCTTTATAGTCACCCAGTTACGTTGTGACGTTTGGTACACCCAAAGCACTTCTACAGTATCCGGGAGTTACATGATCTCATGGTCTAAGGAAGAGATACTTGACATTGGAAAAGCTCTAGCAAAACGAACTACACGATCTTGTGCTATGCTTAGGATTGGGTCTCGTCCATCACGTCATTATCCTAATGATGTGATGCCGTTGTCCACAACATCCAATGTCCATAGTCAGGAAACCATGACTACCTGTTGACCAACGAGCTAGTCAACTAGAGGCTTAATAGGGACGTATTGTGGTCTATGTATTCACACGTGTATTACGATTTCCGGATAATACAATTATAGCATGAATAAAAGACAATTATCATGAATAAGGAAATGTAATAATAATCCTTTTATTATTGCCTCTAGGGCATATTTCCAACAAGCATGCCATCGATGCTACTTCAAGCTCAGGCTCGGGCGGAGAGCGAGAGGGGGTTTATCTAGCCCGAGGGCAAAACAGCTCCCTCCGAACTCTACGTCCAAAAAACTAGGACGTTCCACATTCAACAATGTCACGCCCAAGATGCGACCCTATCCTAAAGGAACTCGGAGGTCCCACCAAGGATAGAAGCGCATCTTGAACATGCTTTTGCAAGGTGGATATCATTACATCAACATTACATAATAGATGGGGATACATACAAGAGGCATACAATGCCACACGAATACAACATCACAATACATAAGAGCATCATCCGACTACGGATGAAACACAAACAGAAAATCAAATGATAACCACGCTGCTAGCCCAGGCTTCCAACCTGGAACCTATCCCCTGATCGAAGAAGCAGAAGAAGAACTCAACGCAAGCAAGCATCGCTCTCGCGTCATGATCATCGCATAACCTGTACCTGCAACTATTGTTGTAGTAATCTATGAGCCACGAGGACTCAGCAATCCCATTACCATGGGTATCAAGACTAGCAAAGCTTAAAGGGGAAGGAAGGGGTAAAGTGGTGAGGTTGCAGCAGCGACTAAGCATGATATGGTGGCTAACATACACAAATGAGAGCGAGAAGAGAACAAACGGAACGGTCGTGAAGCTAGCAATGATCAAGAAGTGATCCTGAACTCCTACTTACGTCAAACATAACCCAAAACCGTGTTCACTTCCCGGATTCCGCCGAAAAGAGACCATCACGGCCACACACGCGGTTGATGCGTTATAATTCGGATCTGGTGTCAAGTTATCTACAACCGGACATTAACAAATTCCCATCTGCCCATAACCGCGGGCATGGCTCTCGAAAGTTTATACCCTGCAGGGGTGTCCCAACTTAGCCCATGATAAGCCATCGCAATCAACAAAGGATATACCTTCTCCCAGGAAGACCCGATCAGACTCGGAATCCCGGTTTACAAGACATTTCGACAATGGTAACAAAAAAACCAGCAAGACCGCCTGATGCGCCGACAATCCCGATAGGAGCTGCACATATCTCGTTTTCAGGGCAACACCGGATGAACACTACGTACAACTAAAACCAGACCTCGAGTTTCCCCGAGGTGGCGCTACAAGTGGCTCTGGTTCGGACCAACACTTAGACAAGCATTGGCCCGGGGGGGTGGCTGAAATAAAGATGACCCTCGGGTTGGCCGACCCAAGGGAAGGGTATAGGTGGTGGTGAGGCAAATGGTAAAACCAAGGTTGGGCCTTGCTGGAGGAGTTTTATTCAAAGCGAACTGTCAAGGGTGTCCCATAAATCACCCAACCGCGTAAGGAACCCAAAATTCGGGAACATAACACCGGTATGACGGAAACTAGGGCGGCAAGAGTGGAACAAAACACCAGGCATAAGGCCGAGTCTTCCACCATTTACCAAGTATATAGATGCATTAATTAAATAAGAGATATTGTGATATCCCAACAAAAATCCTGTCCACCATGGAGCGATCCTCAACTTCACCTGCAACTAGCAACGCTATAAGAGGGGCTGAGCAAAAGCGGTAACATAGCCAAGCAATGGTTTGCTAGGAAAGGTGTCAAAGGTTAGAGGTTCATGGCAATTTGGGAGGCTTGAAGAGCAAATGATAGGTAGCGCAACAAAGCGATAGAATGAAGCAACTAGCATGGCAATGATAGTAGTGAGATCCAAGGTAGCAGTCATCTTGCCTGAAATACCGCAAGGAAGAAGAACGAGTCCATGAAGAAGATGAAGCCACGAAGACGAACCAAGCGTAGACGAACGAATCCTCATGATCGCAACGAAACGGGAACTATCGAGAAGAAACACACAACATGGTAAACACACCACACATAGACAAGACATGATGCACAACAAGCATGATGCAAGACAAGATTACATGAAGCTACTCATGGCAAGAGATGATGCAAACAAGAGCAACACATCAAAGCAAGTTTAAATGAGGCCGGGAACAACATATAACAATTCCGGTAAGTTCCGATGCAAGTTTTGAAATTGGTCCAGATCTGAATAACCTTATGTTCAAGTTGTTAAACAGCAATTTAACATGCACCAAGATGATCTACACGAGATTCTAGTCAAGTTACATATAAAGTTCATTTAATTCGGAGCTACGGCCTAGGAGATATGAGCAAAACAAGTCAAACATGGCATTGGTGCAAAATGCATACAAACATCAAGCAAACACCTCAAAACAAGTATGCAACATGATAATATGAAGATACATGCAAAATCAAGCAAGTTTCATATAGAGCACACTCAAAACGGAGCATCGGTTCAACACATACACTCTATCCAACTTATAGCAACAATCTGTCCAAAACAGCAACTAGGCATATTGCAAGCATCAAAACAACATGCTAAAGCACCTCAACATGAAAAAAAAGACATGGACATGATGTACAGGTAAAGCATAACAAAACATGAACACTGAGCTATCTCCAGAAATCACTAGAACATGCTCCAAAACACATGGCAAGATTGCATATAGTAACAGTTTTAGACATTGCAGAAATAACATCAGGTTGCAATGTTTAGAGTTATCAAACAACATGTTACATGAACTTATCATGGAAAACAAAGGCATTGCATGCTACTAATAAATGCATAGAACAAAAGTTCCTTACTGACCATGAGCCAAAAAGGAACAGAAATTATGATGGCACCCATGTAAACATGGCAAGTTATATGACAGATTCATACATGGCAGGAACAACGATAAGTAGGCATGTTTGTGAGCTTGTACCACTCACCACAGAGCATTACATAGCATGACAAGGAAAACAACAGTAAGAAGACATGTGTATGAAGCTAAGCATGGCAAGAGCAAGTTCATAGGGTGCATGGATCACTAGCAACACACATGGCAAAACTGAACTTAATGTTAACAGGCTGACAACAACATTATTTAGCGACATTGGAGCATGATAACAACAAGCTACCGCAAGCTATAAATTCAACCAGGGGCATGGATTGATAGAGCATGACATGTATAACAAAACATACTTAGTGCACATCTCCAGATTATGCATAGAATGACTTGTAGTAGCAGGTTTACATAGCATCACAAAATAACAGATTCAGCCTAGCAAAACAGCAACAGCAAGTACACTACTTCACGAGCTCGATTCACTCACCACAAGTCATTGCATGACAAGATAAGCATAGCATCAGCAAAAAGACATGTTTATGAAACTATCCAAGGCAAGAACAAGTTCAAAGCATGCAAGGATCAACTACAATACCCTTGGCAAAATTGAATAACATGTAAACAATCTGCCAGGAAACATTTTCTAGCAAAAGTAGAGCAAGAAAATGACATGCTAGACTACTCCATAATTTCTAAAAGGGGCATGAGTGGATAGAGAATAACCATATGTTCAAAACATCCTTACTTAAGTATCTCAAAATATGCTTGTATCTCTCTGTAGCATCAAGTTTACATGGCATAAAAATAACAGCAGAACAGGGACTGAAATCAGCAACATCACGAAGACTAGTTTGCATGCTTATTCTAGTCACCACATTGATCACAAAAATACATGACATACACCACTCTAAAGATGGCATGATGTAGTTCAAAACACATGTAGAGCTCATGCTCATAGGATGCACACATCAAATGCAACAAAAATGACAATTCACCAAGTTAGAACAGTTTCAGCAGATCAACATCATATAGCACTCTTGCGACGATGATTCAGGCATCACTATGGGCTCAAATGAACATGGTGCAATGGAATGAAATGAAGGGCATCTCACAGCAAACATTTTGACATATTACACGCACGAAATGGAGCTACGGATGCAGAGTTATGATGCAATGAACAGGGGCTAAAAATATGCAAATATCAGGGACTTAGCAGAAATCGGCCTCGAGGGGGGAAAAAGTCAACGGCGGCGGGGTGGACGGAATCTTGCCGGATATGACGGCCGGAGTTCGCGGGGGAGCTCGAGGAGGCAGCCCCGGCCCGGATCTGGGCGGATCCGGCCGGTGGCAAGCTGGCACGACGGCGGAGGGGGGGCG
>NC_041387.1:208966861-208987294 GCF_002162155.2 Triticum dicoccoides | reverse complement strand
GGACGGAGGCGCGCGGGGCGGCGCGCGGGCCTGGGCGGGCCCGACCCGGGCCCGCGGCTGCTGGCGGCCGCGGGGAACCCAGGGAGGACACGTGGCAACGACTGAGTGGCTGAGGGCAGCGGCGAACATGTCCGGCGGCGGGGGAAGTTTGTCCGGTGGCGTGGAGGGAAGAAGGCTAGGGTTAGGGGTGGATTTCATCCGCGAATTTCGGGGGAGAGGGCATATTTATAGGTAGAGGGAGCTAGGAGACTCCAAATGGAGCACAGTTTTCGCCCACACGATCGTGATCGAACGACGAAGAGCATGGAGTGGGTTTAGATGGGTTTTGGGCCACTTTGGAGGGGTGTTGGTCTGCAACACAAAGAGGGCTTTTACGGTTACCCGGTTAACCGTTGGAGTACCAAACGAACTCCAAATGGCACGAAACTTGACAGGCGGTCTACCGGTGGTGTACCAAGGCTGCTTGGCAAGACTCGGTCCATTCTGAGATTGTTTAACACCCGCTCACAATGAGAGACAAAAAGGGGACCCCGGAGGACATAGGAGTGCCGGATTACAAAATGGACAACGGGGAAAATGCTCGGATGCAAGAAACGAACACGTATGCAAAATGAAATGCACATGATGACATGACAAAATGCAACATGCAAGCAAAAAACATGGCAATGACGGCGAATATCTGGCAGACACCTGGCGCATCGAATCCGGGGCATTACAACACTCCTCCACTAACAAGAGATCTTGTCCCGAGATCTTAGGACCGAGACGGAAGGGAAAAGGGATGAGGTGAAACAAGAACTCAAGAGAAGAAGCAACGAATCGAGAGCACTCGAGAAGAAGTGAGGAACGATGAGAATGATGAGAATCGAAAGCTCACGCAATCAGATGGATTTTGAAACCACTCCGGTTAGAACAAGATAAGAAACGAATAAGAATGGAAGGATTTAGGTAGCACTCCGGCTGAAAATGGAAGGAATAGAACATAAACTTCACAAGACAGGATGGCACTTGATGAGATAAACAATGCAATGCCTCCGGAAGAATTGAAAGAGTTGAATGAAAAGAACTTAGAAGGAAGGGTTGAATGGAGTTGTTGAGTAAATCAACAATGAAAAGAATAAGCTTGTTGTGGTCTTCTAGGTAACATCTCAAGATCATAAGGTGATAACCGGCCACAAACGGAAATGATAGAATAGCTGAGAAACAAGAAGAAATGCAAAACTCCACTTCAGAAGAAAACGGAGAATTATTTGCTCTTCGAGACACGAGAAGAAAAGATACTTGAACTCCAGCAACAAAATCTTGATGCAGACTTGAAGAATGAGTTAAATCATGAAGAACCACCATGAACTCCGGTAACAAAAGATTGACGAGATAAAATTGAAGGATGAAAGAATAAGATTAAGCCTTGCGGTGATAGAGATCGAGGTTCCGACGAAATGGCCGAGGAGATTTGAACTCTGGAAAAGAAAAGACAAAAAGACTTGGAACTAGAATTTATTCAATAAGAAAAAACTCCGAAGGAAGGGATTAATCACCTTGAGGAAATAAGAATAAGATTTATTGTATGCTTATCCTTCATCAAATTAAATTGATGACAAGCAATGGATTTTGCATACTACTTATTCTTCTTGAAAAGGATTGAGAAGTGACATGTCACAAACTTGAGAAGGTCTTCATGAACCACCGGTAGGATTGGAAAGAACTAATGAATTGGAATGATAACAAAGGAAAAAGAATCTTGAATGAACCACCGTAAGAATTCGAAAATGACTGATGGAAGAGAATGAATCCCCAGGAAGAATTAGAAGAACAAATATGTTTGAGGGGATTTAGATGTGAAAGAACAAAGAGATCATGAGTTGATAAAGAATACTTGACAGATGCACCGGGATAACTAGATAACGGTAGCTGAAATGTGAGGGCGAAGAATTCTTCTGGAACGATGGTCTCTGGTGAAAAGAAACGGGAAAACAACTCCTGACATACTCCGGATAGGTAAGAAAGAATATCTGACAAACTGAAATAATTCGAGAGGATAGCATGAAGCTAGAACCACGAATCTTCACGAGAACGGGCAAGATTTAGAGGAAAAACTCTTCTTCAATCTTCAAATGACGATGAGAACCAGCACCAAAATTACTGAGATACTCCGGGAGAATGAAAACCGAAAAGGTTGAGGCAACAATGAAATGATTGGAACTCGATCTTCGACAAGCATCTGACTGATGAAATTCATACGTACGTCAAACTTCGAAACGGATTTGAGAATAGCTCCGGGAAATTAGAAGATTCAGGTAAGATCCTGGGAAAAGACCTGTGGGTTAGAGCCCACTAAAAGAAAACACCGTCCGAAAGGGATGTTGAACAGATAGATGATGCGCCAGAATAATTGAAATATTTAAATGAGGTGACAACCTCGAATTAATTGGAACACATACGAATCTCCTGAGATGTCTTCCGAACTCCGGAATAGTTAAATGGCGAGAGGCGAACGAGCAAGGAAAACACTTGAGCCGAGGGAAAGGATGTAATCACTATCAAAAATTGGAATTGAATCCACCGGAGAGGAGGGGAGATGATGAATGTCAAACGGGACGAGAATTCACCGGTTGAAATGATTGAGGGAAGATTGAAGAGGCTCCACACAAATGAAATTGATGCTCGAAAGAGACTCAAACTCCGGGAAGAATAGGGTGGGAGGGCAGGAAAACAAAGGAAACTTGGAAGGGGAACCGACGAATAACTTGAAGAGAAAACACCAATTGAAATCGTTGAGGAAAGAAAGCAAAGACTTCGCACGAGTAGGATGGATACTCGATTGCGGACTCCAACTCCGAGATGAAAAGAGGGTGGGCGGGTGGGAAAAGAAGACAACTGAGGATTGAACTTTGCAAAGGTGAAGAGGCTCAAGTCAACTTGACGAGAAAAAGCACCGGTTGAAAAGAGCTGGGATCCAACGATCGGGAAAACCAACTGCGTGATCCTAAAGAAAATTTGAAAGGGAAAAGGAGTAATTAAAAACACCTACGTCAAGACTCCTTACCAGAGCGACAAAGGGGCTGAGGAGTAAAAACAATTCCTACTCTCCGATATAACTAGACTCCGAAAACAGTTTTCTTCTAGACTCAACAACGGCCAAACTACAGGATCAATCAAGGGGGCTCCTAGGGTCGGTCGAGGCTCTGATACCAACTTGTCACGCCCAAGATGCGACCCTATCCGAAAGGAACTCGAAGGTCCCACCAAGGATAGAAGCACATCTTGAAGACGCTTTTGCAAGGTGGATATCATTACATCAACATTACATAATAGATGGGGATACATACAAGAGGCATACAATGCCACACGAATACAACATCACAATACACAAGAGCATCATCCGAATACGGATGAAACATAAACAGAAACTCAAATGACAACCACCCTGCTAGCCCAGGCTGCCGACCTGGAACCTATCCCCTGATCGAAGAAGCAGAAGAAGAACTCAATGCAAGCAAGCATCGCTCGCGCGTCATGATCATCGCATAACCTGTATCTGCAACTGTTGTTGTAGTAATCTGTGAGCCACGAGGACTCAGCAATCCCATTACCATGGGTATCAAGACTAGCAAATCTTAAAGGGGAAGGAAGGGGTAAAGTGGTGAGGTTGGAGCAGCGACAAAGCATGATATGGTGGCTAACATACGCAAATGAGAGCGACAAAAGAACAAACGGAACGGTCGTGAAGCTAGCAATGATCAAGAAGTGATCCTGAACTCCTACTTATGTCAAACATAACCCAAAACCGTGTACACTTCCCGGACTCCGCCGAAAAGAGACCATCACGGCTACACACGCGGTTGATGCGTTATAATTCGGATCTGGTGTCAAGTTATCTACAACCGGACATTAACAAATTCCCATCTGCCCATAACCGCGGGCATGGCTCTCAAAAGTTTATACCCAGCAGGGGTGTCCCAACTTACCCCATATAAGCTCTTGCGATCAATGAAGGATATACCT
Organism: Triticum dicoccoides; assembly: GCF_002162155.2. Taxonomy (NCBI): domain Eukaryota; kingdom Viridiplantae; phylum Streptophyta; class Magnoliopsida; order Poales; family Poaceae; genus Triticum; species Triticum dicoccoides. The sequence continues at coordinate 208,983,289 of NC_041387.1, read as the reverse complement.
TCTCCCAGGAAGACCCGATCAGACTCGGAATCCCGGTTTACAAGACATTTCGACAATGGTAAAACAAAACCAGCAAGACCACCCGATGCGCCGACAATCCCGATAGGAGCTGCACATATCTCGTTCTCAGGGCAACACCGGATGAACACTACGTACAACTAAAACCAGACCTCGAGTTTCCCTGAGGTGGCACTGCAAGTGGCTCTGGTTCGGACCAACACTTAGACAAGCATTGGCCTGGGGGGGCTGAAATAAAGATGACCCTCGGGTTGGCCGACCCAAGGGAAGGGTATAGGTGGTGGTGAGGCAAATGGTAAAACCAAGGTTGTGCCTTGCTGGAGGAGTTTTATTCAAAGCGAACTGTCAAGGGGGTCCCATAAATCACCCAACCGCGTAAGGAACGCAAAATCCGGGAACATAACACTGGTATGACGGAAACTAAGGCGGCAAGAGTGGAACAAAACACCAGGCATAAGGCCGAGTCTTCCACCCTTTACCAAGTATATAGATGCATTAATTAAATAAGAGATATTGTGATATCCCAACAAAAATCCTGTCCACCATGGAGCAATCTTCAACTTCACCTGCAACTAGCAACGCTATAAGAGGGGCTGAGCAAAAGCGGTAACATAGCCAAGCAATGGTTTGCTAGGAAAGGTGTCAAAGGTTAGAGGTTCATGGCAATTTGGGAGGCTTGAAGAGCAAATGATAGGTAGCGCAGCAAAGCGATAGAACGAAGCAACTAGCATGGCAATGATAGTAGTGAGATCCAGGGTAGCGGTCATCTTGCCTAAAATCCCGCAAGGAAGAAGAACGAGTCCATGAAGAAGATGAAGCCACGAAGATGAACCAAGCGTAGACGAACGAATCCTCACGATCGCAATGAAACGGGAACTATCGAGAACAAGCACACAACATGGTAAACACACCACACATAGACAAGACATGATGCACAACAAGCATGATGCAAGACAAGACTACATGAAGCTACTCATGGCAAGAGACGATGCAAACAAGAGCAACACATCAATGCAAGTTTAAATGAGGCCGGGAACAACATATAACAATTCCGGTAAGTCCTCATATGCAAGTTTCGAAATTGGTCCAGATCTGAATAACCTTATGTTCAAGTTGTTAAACAGCAAGTTAACATGCACCAAGATGATCTACACGAGATTCTAGTCAAGTTACATATAAAGTTCATTTAATTCGAAGCTACGGCCTAAGAGATATGAGCAAAATAAGTCAAACATGGCATTGGTGCAAAATGCATACAAACATCAAGCAAACACCTCAAAACAAGGATGCAACATGATAATATGAAACTACATGCAAACTCAAGCAAGTTGCATATAGAGCACACTCAAAAGGAGCATCGGTTCAACACATACACTCTATACAAGTTATAGCAACAATCTGTCCAAAACAGCAACTAGGCATATTGCAAGCATCAAAACAACATGCTACAGCACCTGAACATGAAAACAAAAGGCATGGACATGATGTACAGGTAAAGCATAAAAAAACATGAGCACTTAGCTATCTCCAGAAATCAGTAGAACATGCTCCAAAACACATGGCAAGATTGCATATAGTAACAGTTTGACTTCGCAGAAATAACATCAGGTTGCAATGTATAGAGTTATCAAACAACATGTTACATGAACTTATCATGGCAAACAAAGGCATTGTATGCTACTAATAAAATCATAGAACAAAAGTTCCTTACTGACCATGATCCAAAAAGGAACAGAAAATATGATGGCACCCATGTAAACATGGCAAGTTATATGACAGATTCATACATGGCAGGGGAACAACGATAAGTAGGCATGTTTGTGAGCATGTACCGCTCACCACAGAGCAGTACATGGCATGACAAGGCAAACAACAGTAAGAAGACATGTTTATGAAGCTAAGCATGGCAAGAGCAAGATCATTGGGTGCATGGATCACTAGCAACACACATGGCAAAACTGAACTTAATGTTAACAGGTTGACAACAACATTATTTGGCGACTTTGGAGCATGATAACAACAAGCTACCGCAGGCTATAAATGCAACCAGGGGCATGGATTGATAGAGCATGACATGTATAACAAAACATCCTTAGTATACATCTCCAAATTATGCATAGAATGACTTGCACCAGCAGGTTTACATAGCATCACAAAATAACAGATTCAGCCTAGCAGAACCGCAACAGCAAGTACACTACTTCACGAGCTCGATTCACTCACCACAAGTCATTGCATGACAAGATAAGCATAGCATCAGCAATAAGACATGTTTATGAAAATAACCAAGGCAAGAACAAGTTCAAAGCATGCAAGGATCAACTACAACAACCTTGGCAAAATTGAATAACATGTAAACAATCTACCAGGAAACATTTTCTAGCAAAAGTAGAGCAAGAAAATGACATGCTAGACTACTCCATAATTTCAAATAGGGGCATGAATATATAGAGAATAACCATATGTTCAGAACATCCTTACTGAAGTATCTCAAAATATGCTTGTATCTCTCTGTAGCATCAAGTTTACATGGCATAAAAATAACAGCAGAACGGGGACTGAAATCAGCAACATCACGAAGCCTAGTTTGCATGCTTATTATAGTCACCACATTGATCACAAAAATACATGACATACACCACTGTAAATATGACATGATTTAGTTCAAAACACATGTAGAGCTCATGCTCATAGGATGCACACATCAAGTGCAACAAAAATGACAAATCACCAAGTTAGAACAGTTTCAGCAGATTAACATCATATAGCACTCTTGCAATGATGATTCAGGCATCAATATGGGCTCAAATGAACATGGTGGAATGGAATGAAATGAAGAGCATCTCACAACGAACATTTTGACATATTACACGCACGAAACGGAGCTACGGATGCAGAGTTATGATGCGATGAGCAGGGGCTAAAAATATGCAAATATCAGGGACCGCAGAAATCGACCTCGAGGGGGGAAAAGTCAACAGCGGCGGGGTGGCCGGAATCTTGTCGGAGATGACGGCCGGAGTTCGCGGGAGAGCTCGAGGAGGCGGCCCCGGCCCGGATCTGGCTGGATCCGGCCGGTGGCAAGCTGGGACGGCGGCGGAGGGGGGCGGCGACTGGCGGCGGGACGCGGGATCCGCGGCGGGGCAGCGAGATCCGCGACGGCGGCGGGGCGGCTCGAAGGCGAGGCGGCACCGGGCGCCTCGGAGCGGGGCGACGGTAGCGAGGTCAGCGGGCGGCCGGGGCGGCTCCGGGCGCGGGGGCCGGACGGCAGGGCTGCGGGGACGGAGGGGCGGCGAGGCGGCGCGCCGGCGAGGCGCAGCGGTGGCGCGGGATCCGGCCAGGAAGGCTCGTGCGGAGGCGCGCGGGGCGGCGCGCGGGCCTGGGCGGGCCCGACCTGGGCCTCGCGGGCCCGCGGCGGCTGGCGGCCGCGGGGAACCCAGGGAGGACACGGGGCGACGGCTGAGTGGCTGAGGGCGGCGGCGTACATGTCCGGCGGCGGGGGAAGTTTGTCCGGTGGCGTGGAGGGAAGAAAGCTAGGGTTAGGGGTGGATTTCATCCGTGAATTTCGGGGGAGAGGACATATTTATAGGTAGAGGGAGCTAGGAGACTCCAAATGGAGCACGGTTTTCGTCCACACGATCGTGATCGAACGGCGGAGAGCCTGGAGGGGGTTTAGATGGGTTTTGGGCCACTTTGGAGGGGTGTTGGGCTGCAACACAAAGAGGGCTTTTACGGTTACTCGGTTAACTGTTGGAGTACCAAACGAACTCCAAATGGCACGAAACTTGACAGGCGGTCTACCGGTGGTGTACCAAGGTCGCTTGGCAAGACTCAGTCCATTCCGAGATCGTTTAACACCCGCTCACAACAAGAGACAAAAAGGGGACGCCGGATTACAAAACGGACAACGGGGAAAATGCTCGGATGCAAGAAACGAACATGTATGCAAAATGAAATGCACATGATGACATGACAAAATGCAACACGCAAGCAAAAGACATGGCAATGACGGCGAATATCTGGCAGACACTTGGCGCATCGAATCCGGGGCCTTACAAACAAACAAGAACACGAGCGAGAGATCATGGGCACGTGCTAGCCGTTTCCTGTGAAAATCTCAGTAACTGAACATAATGTTGAAGGGTTTGAGGAAGCACAAGCGCCAAAACATATTAAATTTTGAAGTTGATTTCATTCGCGACCAAGGACGTCGTAGTGAAATCACCTTCAGATCAAGTTGCATGTTTATGATGAGAAAGAACCGAGTAAAAATAGAGAAGAAACTGACTCAAAACACAAAGCAAAACGAAAGAAAACGGAAAAAACACAAACACTTCGAACAGAAGCACAGAAAGATAAGCACTAACAATAATTGATCTCAGGGCTTATGATAAACAGGAGATATCCCTGAGAGAATTTCCTGTATGAGATGATTAGTTATTCTTCATAACCCACACTTGCGTGGGAGGTGAGGATCTCATTTGCTTGGACTGAGTTGGGGTATTCCTTAGGTGAGGTCTGTGAGACACATGTGCACTTTTATGATAATCATATGAATAGGCATTGAAGTTATTTCTAGAAACATGAATATAATAATTTGTAGAGGTACGCATGTACTCCTTCCAACGCAGGTTAGGATCATAATCATTCGAGAATAATGCTCGAGTGGACTGAGAATGATAACCATTTCCTCGTCGAGAGTTATTGTGCACAATCAGGTTATCAATGACAGACAAATTTTCAACAGTGCACTTCTTTACCCATATTTGCTTCCTGGGTGAACCTGTCATGCAGTTAGTTCCAATATATTGAGCGAAAACCTTACCATTCTGTTGTTTGTAGATTTTGTAATTTAAGTCATTAGACTCGTCAGTATAAACAGGAATGGGTGAAAGATAACTAGTTAAAGTTTCAGGTTCGAGGGTTTTACTCTTTGCATGAACCCAAGTTATTCGAGGATACTGCTCGGGAGTCCAATAGGATCCATCCACATTGAGTTTCTTTTCGAAACCTAATCATTCCTTCTGATGATTTTTGTGCAGTATCGACTTCTTGAGCAAATCACATAGGGTTTGATGCCCTTTTAGGCCCCTTAGCATTCTTGTCTCAAGTAAGGCCCTTAACCTGCAATTTTCTTCAGTAATAGCAGCAAAGTCCTCAAAAGAGGGGTTAGTAGTACCAACTTGAGTAGTTGCAATATTTTCTATGACAACATTGGAGGTTTTAAAATGAGAATTAACATTGCTACGTTAGAAGCATTTTAAGCATGGAGGTACAAAATCATCAGGAAGTCGAACAGATTGCTCGGTGAAGAGATAAGCTTTCTCTAACACCAACTCGTTATGAGATTCTTTCAGTGACACGAGTTTTTGATTGATGTTAAGGACTTCATTTGATAAACTCTCGTAGTCAACTGTAAGTGAGTCATATCAATTGGTAAGGTCATCAATAGTTGATGAAAAAGCATCTTGCTCTCAGATCGAATTTTCATTCTTCTCCCTCCCTTCAACTAGTAATCCTTCAGTTTTCCTGAGATTTCTCTCAAGCATTTCAAGTTCATCATGTTGGGATTTAGCGATCTTGACCAGCTTGGCATAGGAGATATATTCAGGTGAGTATTCGTTCATGGATCTTTGGTGATTAGCAGATACATGATCCTTTGATGATTTTGCCATGAGACGAAAAGTGATCGGTTCATCATCGCTTGAATCATGATCATCAATGCTTGATTCATAGGATTTTTTTGATGATTCAATGGCAACATATGCGTTGCTTCTCCCAATTCTTTCGTAGAATTCTTCATCATCTGATTCAGTGTCAGTTGCTTCCTCTTCAGAGTCCAGAGTCAGATCAGCACATGCTCTATTCAACCGTGACATCCTCTCGGTAGCTCTGGCCTTCACATCAGGGAATGGTCTCATCGAAGAAGATGATGAGGGAGATGTAATTTCCTTCGAGAGCTTAGTATGATGATCCACTCGCGTAACACCACTATAGTGAAGATATTTCCATCGGTTGCTAGGTTTTCCTTCCTAGCTAGGGAAATCAGCGATGATATGACTGTATAATTTGCACTTGAAGCAGCTAATATCTTTTGGAGGTAATTTTCTTCTTGATGATTCTGGCGCGTCAAACTTGTCATCATTTGTGAGGCAGAGATTTTCCCTTTTGAGATCACTTATCCTTTGTGTGAATATTTCAAGTTCTCTGGTGATGGTGTGTTGATTTTCAACATCTTCTTCTTCATTAGAACTACCATAGTGTGAAAGAATTTCTCCTTCACTTTCAGAAGAAGATTCTTGATTGGCATTTTCCAGTTCCATCTGTTCTTCATGAATTGACAGTTGTGTCATGACCTCAACATAGTGAAGCTCTTCATAGTCTGGTCTTTGATTGATTTCGGCTATAATAGGATTGAAGGATTCATCAAGAGCACTCAGAAGCTTGTTGACAACATCTCTAACGATGACATCAGTTACTCCTCGCTGGTGTAGTCTTTCGAGAATATTTGTCAATCGATCAATGAGTTCCATGGCACTTTCTTTATGAAGGCTTATGAATCTAGTGAACATAGAACGAAGCATTTGAATGTGAGGATCTAATCTGGCAACAAATTCTTCATGAGCATTTTTGATAGCATCCCAAATTTGCTTTGCAGTATTGAGCCTTTGGAACCGAAACAAAATGTATTTTTATAGACTGCTATCGATGATATCTTTTGCTTGAGCATCCAACTACTGAATGGTGTAGCCATCTTCCACAATTTGCGACAGATCACTGTTTATGGCTAGAATTCTGATTCTCATTTGTTCCTTCCAGTAGAGGTAGTCATTTCCATAGAAGATAGGAAATCTTTCAAAGTGTGAGGATCTACCTGCATACGACATACTCAAAACTCCAAGGATGTTAGACCTTTAATAAACGGACACATGGAGAACCTGGTTTGATATAAATTGTTAGGACTTAGGACCGAGAGTATATCGACCAGAGGGGGTGAATGGGAGATTCAAAATGTCTTACGAAAGCTTTGAAACTTATCCCAATCATAACAGCGGAATAAAGTATTGAAGGAAATAAACTGAATCAATATTCTTCGTCAGAAGCATATTCCTCGATGAAGGATGTAATGGCAGTACGTGCACGAGAAATGATAGGTTTAACTATGATGAGGGGTAAAGCAGAATGCAAACAAATGTAGTAGAACAAGACACAACATGGTGCATACAATGATCACGAGTAAATACAAGGAATAAGATGGTGACGAATAATAGAGGTGTCGATGTACGAAAGTATGGGCCCTTCTGTACCCCTTACTTGTGCATATGTAGTCTTAGCCAGACCTGCGGCAAGACTTGGCAGGGCAGCAGAAGACAAAATACAAGACTACCAAGACAGTATTCAAGCCAGTGAATATAGAGCAGAAGACAAGCTAGACCACCCCAGCAACACCCTTGCCGGGGCATCCTACGTAGCCCCGGCAAGAGCCTTGTCGGGGCAACTTGCTCAGCACCAGCAAGGCCACCACCCTTGAGCCTGAGAGTTCTGACACCATCGACAACATCAAGGCCAAGACTCTAGGCGCATGCGTAGTAGCATGCAGATCTTTGTGAAGGCTGATGGGCTACATGGAGATCAGAAGACAAATACCCCTGGCAAGGCACTTGCCGGGGACGACTACGAGGCCCCGACAAGACCCTTGCTGAGGACAATTGCGGGGACACAGCCAGGCCCGCACCCGACAAGGTTTCTCCACCACATTACCGTTCTAGCGCGACGACCAGCTTGCCAACTAGGGGGACGCCTGCGTGGTAGCATGCAGATTCTATGCCAACTAAGCAAGCACCTGCATGGTGGCATGCAGATCTTCATGATGGCCCTGCCACTGCGCCAGCACAGCAGCTAGCCAGCCAACCTGCACCCCATGCCTCGTCAGCATGGACGCATGTCAAGGTAGGATGAGGCAGGGGTGGACGAGACGGGCCCTATTGTCATTCCTGATAAAGTTGGAAGGCACGTACACAGCGCATTTAATGCGTTTATCCTACAATGCTAGTGATAAGCTTGTACACCGTAGCTACTTTACACCTCCTGTGTGCCACTGTGGCGACCCCATTGACATATAAAAGGAGGCCCGAGGCATACTGGAGAAGGATTCGGAGTTTTTGGACTGGGCATGCATAGCAGCTAGTCTATGAACTCAAGAACACGAAATATACACCCAAAGCAGTACTAGGGTTTTACGCTTCTTAGTGGCCCGAACCTGGGTAAAATCCCTCGTGCTGATCACCAAACCTGCTCTTTTCGCAACTCTCCCCCTGCCAACCGTAGAAGGGATCCTCATGATTCCATAGGTGCCATTACCCTGACATCTTTGGAGCGCCAGGTAGTCGCCAGGTAGGGTGCCGTTACCCTGAAATCTCATCTAGGAGTTAGTGCGTCAGTTTCTTCATCGCCATGGCCCCGAAGAAGAAGACAATCACTGCGATTGGTTCGTCTGGAGCCGGTCTGCCCATGCCAGCATGAACAGGCGATGGGCAGATGCTGGTGACGGAGGATATCAAGACCATCCACATCATCCTGATACTAGAAGCCAGGCGAGTGGCATCATCCACAGCGGCGATGACGATCCGCCCGCCGCCGCACCCAAGGATGGAGTCATGCTTCCTACAGGCGGCGCGGGGACCTCCAAGGGAAGGAAGACGACCCCGCCGACGCACGCACCATGGTCCTCTCAGGTCGTGTGCGACGAGCAGTGCCGCGTGGGCGTCATTGCAGCAAGAGCCCTCAGCGTCATTCTCAAGATGCGCAGGGTCGACATGCACGTCAAGATGCTGGTGAAAAGAGCACGCGGCCGCATAATTGTGATGGAACTCCTTCTAACATAGTTAGAAGTCCGAGCACCTCCCGTTCCTCGCGCTTGTCACTACCACCGACGTGAGCAGAAGCGTTAGCACGAGCACAACTACTCCTCGGCTTTCCTCCTGTGGCGGAGACGCAAGAAGAGTGGAGGGCTGCTATCCAAGGCCTTATTGGCCATGCCAATACAGATGGCCACCAGGAGGCAAGTCCTTCATGATGCTAGGCCACTGAGCAAGCGCGTGTTGACAGTGGGAGAGTTGGAGTCACTGCAACCATGGTGCACTCCCCTCCACCGTGGCAATGGCGGTCGCCACCTCGTCGGGTTGACGCCCGTGATAAGGTGTCCACGACGTCAGTCGATCCACGAGCATATCGCGACCAACGTCAAGTTCTTCTTGAGCACCTCAAGGAGGACGGCCAGACCACCATCGTACGGCGACGGGAGGCGCGCCACCAATCAGATAGGCATGATAGGCCCACTACATACAGGGTTGCACCGGAGGATGTTGATGACTTTCCCTATGCAATAACCTGACCAGCATTTACTCAAGAGCTATGGCAGTTCTAGTGGCCCACCACCCGCACATTCAAACCAGAGGTCCCGGAGAAGTGCGATGGCAAGACTCATCCGCCTGAGTTACCGAGCGTTTACACCATCGCCATGCAAGCCGCCGGAGCTCGGGACGGCAAGGTACTTGCCAACTATTTCCCGTTGGTACTCAAGCCCAACGTCGGGTCATGCTTGATGCACCTGCTGATAGACTCCATCTCCTCTTGGTCGGATCTGTGCCACGAGTTTGTTGGCGCCTTTACGGGTGGCCACATAGCTCGTGGCCAGGCAAGTGATTTGCATGTAATCCCTTAGAGGGACGGCGAATGCTTGCGCAAATACATACAAAGGTTCAGCCATGTGCAGTACAACATTCCCAATGTTCATCCCGCCACTGTCATTAGTGCGTTCCTTCAGAACATGCGCAATCATAAGATGCGTGAAGAGCTGGGGATGAACAAGGTTACAGATGTTGCGAGATTTATGTTCTGGCCGATAGGTGTGCCGGAGCTGAAGAAGGAAGGAAGTACCCCAGTGAAGACGCCGACGCGGGAAGTGACTCTGAAGATGAGGACGTCGACACCTTGGCGAAGAAAGGCCGATGACACAACAGGAAGCGCAAAGGCAAGACCATGCTTGCTGTCGAGGAATCCGGCGACCTCGGCACTGCCAAAAAGGCCAAGGTTGATGACCCTAGCAAGGAGATTGCCGGGTGCGACTCCTGCCAAGCCTTGGCGGTCGCCGACAAGCCAGAGGACTCTGACAAGCAATATTGCAAGATTCACCGCACCGAAGGCCATGACCTCCAAAACTGCCGTCAAGTTGAGCAGTTGATGGAGAAGTAGAGGGCTAAGTACTAGAGACGGGACAAAGAGAAGGGCCAAGATGGCACTGAGGGATCTGGCAAGAAGCGCGGCGACCGAGGATGTCGCTGCGGCAAAGACAAGCAATAAGAGAGGCCTGCTTGAGGCCACGAGAAGAAAGAGGGAGATGATGATCAAGACGATGATGGCGAGTCTAGCGAGCACGAGTTTCAGAAAGCTATAGAGGTTATGTGTGTTGATGGAGGCGCATCGTTGCATTCATCCCCCTATCAACTTAAACAGTGGGCGCATGAGATCAATGCAATGGAGCCTATGATTGACGCACAGAAGCCATTGAAATGGTCCAACACGCCTATCATTTTTGACACTGAGGATCACCCCGACTGCACAACCGCTGTCGGGTGTTTACTGCTGTTGGTTTCACCAACAATCCGCAACCTAAAGGTGAAAAATGCTAGTTGAAGGTGGGGCTGGTCTGAATTTGATCTCGCCCAACATGATAAAGAGGTTGCAGATCCCCGATGAAGATCTCGAAGAAACAAGTATGTTTCAAGGGATCAATCCAGGGAGGAGCCAGCCTAAAGGAAAGGTCACACTACCGGTAATGTTTGGTGGCGACCTCAACTACAGGACAGAGAACATTATTTTTTAGGTCACTAAGATCCCATTTCCATATAGCGGGATCCTTGGCCGTCCAGCACTGGCCAAGTTCATGGCGGCGTCACACTATGCGTACAACAAGCTGATGATGCCCGACCCAATGAGCATCATCACTATTGACTACGATAAGAGCGATGCGCTCATCTGTGCTGACCAACTCTATCGAGAGGCAGTTGCAGCACCTGCCACCAAAACACTTGCTCCTGCCACTGGAGCCTCCGAGGGGAAGAAGACCGGCAAGGCCTTGGTCGTCGGCAAGACCTCAACCACCGGCAAGACTTCTGGGCCTGGCAAGGACTCCTGCACTCACTCCGGCAAACGCGCCTCCTCGGAGTGTTGCATTCCCATTGAGGACGTGCCACAGAGCTCCACCGACAAGAGCAAGAAATCCAAGGCAGCACCACCAGAAACCAGGAAGGTACCCATCAAGGAGGATGGCATGGGTGGAGCTTTTACCATAAGCTCCACCCTTTAGAGCAAATAGGATAGCATGCTCGTCGCCTTCCTGTGGGTGAATGTTGATGTGTTTGCGTGGAAAGCATCTGACATCCCTGGTGATCCCAGGGAGGTGATTGAACACCACCTTGTTGTCTGTCCTCATGCACAGCCCGTCAAGCAAAAGGTCGGGAAGCAAGCATTGGAGTGACAAGAGTTCATCATCGAGGAGATCAGGAAGTTGGAAGCGGCAAGCTTGGTCTGAGGAGTACTCCACCCAATGTGGTTGGCCAATCCAGTGGTGGTGCGTAAGGCAAATGGGAAATGGAGGCTGTGTATTGACTATAAAAATAACAATAAAGCCTATCCAAAGGATCCTTTCCCTTCTCCACGCAGTGACCAGATAGTGGAGTCCATTGTCGGGTGTCACTTGCTGTCATTCCTCGATGCCTACTCAGGATACGTATTGTTTGGTACAAATGCCTGTCCAAAGGAAGATGAAGAAAAGACTGCGTTCATCACCCCATGCGGTACGTATTGTTTGGTACAAATGCCTTTCGGGTTGAAAAGCGTTGGTTTGACGTTTACCTGGGCGGTCCAAATTGGTTTTGAACCCCAACTACATAGAAATATGGAAGTTTATATGGTTGATATAGTGGTCAAAACCAAGGACAAGGCCATGCTCGTGCAAGATCTGGAGGAAACATTTGCAAATTTGCGCAAGATCAACCTCAAGCTCAACCCTGAGAAGTGTGTGTTTGGCGTCCCATCCGGCAAGCTTCTTGGGTTCTTTGTATCTCAACGCGGAATTGAAGCAAATCCTGACAAGATCATAGCGATCGAGCAGATTGAGGCGCCAAGATGAGTCAAGGATGTATGTAGGCTTGCTGGCTGGTTTGCTGCTCTGTGTAGGTTCATCTCCAAATCTGCTGAGCGCACCCTTTATGTCACGCCCAATATGCGACCCTATCCAAAAGGAACTTGAAGGTCCCACCAAGGATAGACCCGCATATTGAAACGCTTTTGCAAGGTGGATATCATTACACCAACATTACACAAAAGTTGGGGATACATACATAGGGCATACAATGCCACACGAATACAACATCACAATACATAAGAGCATCATCCGACTACGGATGAAACACAAACAGAAACTCAAATGACATCCACCCTGCTAGCCCAGGCTGCCAACCTGGAACCTATCCCCTGATCGAAGAAGCAGAAGAATAACTCAACGCAAGCAAGCATCGCTCTCGCGTCATGATCATCGCATAACCTGTACCTTCAACTGTTATTGTAGTAATCTGTGAGCCATGAGGACTCAGCAATCCCATTACCATGGGTATCAAGACTAGCAAAGCTTAATGGGAAAGGAAGGGGAAAAGTGGTGAGGTTGCAGCAGCGACTAAGCATATATGGTGGCTAACATACGCAAATAAGAGCGAGAAGAGAGCAAAAGGAACGGTCGTGCAACTAGCAATGATCAAGAAGTGATCCTAAACTCCTACTTATGTCAATCATAACCCAAAACCGTGTTCACTTCCTGGACTCCGCCGAGAAGAGACCGTCACGGCTACACACGCGGTTGATGCGTTTTAATTTGGATCTGGTGTCAAGTTATCTACAACCGGACATTAACAAATTCCCATCTACCTATAACCGCAGGCACGGCTTTCGAAAGATTATACCCTGCAGGGGTGTCCCAACTTAGCCTATGATAAGCTCTCGCGATCAACGAAGGATATACCTTCTCCCAGGAAGACCCGATCAGACTCGGAATCCCGGTTTACAAGACTTTTCGACAATGGTAAAACAAGACCAGCAAGACCGACCGATGCGCCGACAATCCCGATAGGAGCTGCACATATTTCGTTCTCAGGAAAACACCGGATGAGCAATCCGTACAACTAAAACCAGACCTCAAGTTTCCCTGAGGGGGTGCTGCAAAGGGCTCTATTTCGGACCAACACTTAGACAAGCACTAGCCCGGGGGGGATGAAATAAAGATGACCCTCGAGAGAGCGACTCCCAAGGGAAAAGTAGGTGGTGGTGAGGCAAATGGTAAAACCAATGTTGGGCCTTGCTGGAGGAGTTTTATTCAAAGCGAACTGTCAAGGGGGTCCCATAAATCACCCAACCGCATAAGGAACGCAAAATCCGGGAACATAACACCGGTATGATGGAAAACTAGGGCAGTAAGAGTGGAACAAAACACCAGGCATAAGGCCGAGTCTTCCACCCTTTAGCAAGTATATAGATGCATTAATAATAATATAAGAGATATTGTGATATCCCAACCAAAATCATGTCCACCATGGAGCAATATTCAACTTCACCTGCAACTAGCAACGCTATAAGAGGGCTGAGCAAAGCGGTAACATAGCCAAGCAACGGTTTGCATAGGAAAGGTGTCAAAGGTTAGAGGTTCATGGCAATATGGGACGCTTGATGAGCAAAAGATAGGTAACGCAGCAAAGCGATAGAACGAAGCAACTAACATAGCAATGATAGTAGTGAGATCCAGGGTAGCGGTCATCTTGCCTGAAATCCCGCAAGGAAGAAGAACGAGTCCATGAATAAGACGAACGGATGAAGCCGAACCAAGCGTAGACGAACGAATCCTCACGATCGCAACGAAACAGGAACTAACAAGAAGAAGCACACAACATGGTAAACACACCACACATGAACAAGGCATGATGCACAACAAGCATGATGCATGACAAGGCTACATGAAGCTACTCATGGCCAGAGATGATGCAAACCGGAGCAACACAACATGGCAAGTTTAAATGAGGCCGGGAATGACATATAACAATTTCGGTAAGTCCTCATATGCATATTTCGAAATTGGTCCAGATCTGAATAAACCTTATGTTCAAGTTGTTAAACAGCAAGTTAAGATGCACCAAGATGATCTACACGAGATTCTAGTCAAGTTACATATAAAGTTCATTTAGTTCGGAGCTACGGCCTAGAAGATATGAGCAAAACAAGTTAAACATGGCATTGATGCAAAATGCAATCAAACATCAAGCAAACACCTCAAAACAAGGATGCAACATGATAAAATGAAACTACATGCAAAACTAAGCAAGTTTCATATAGAGCACACTCAAAACGGAGCAACGGTGCAACACACGCACATGAAACAGGTTTAAAGGACAAGCTGTCCAAAACAGCAACTAGGCATCTTGCAAGCATCAAAACAACATGCTACAGGACCTCAACAAGAAAACAAAAGGCATGGGCATGATGTACAGGTAAAGCATAACAAAACATGAACACTGAGCTAACTCCAGAAATCAATAGAACAAGCTCAAACACACATGGCAAGATTGCAAATAATAACAGTTCAGACTTTGCAGAAAATAACATCAGGTTGCAATGTTCAGAGCTATCAAACAACATGTTACAGGAACTTATCATGGCAAACAAAGGCATGGCATGAACCTACTAAATGCATAGATCAAAAGTCCCTTACTGACCATAAGCCAAAAAGGATCAGAAGAAATAATGGCACCCAAGTAAACATGGCAAGTTATATTACAGATTCATACATGGCAGGAACAACGATAAGTTGGCATGTTGGTGAGCTTGTGCAACTCACTACAGAGAAAAACATGGCATGGCAATGCAACCAACAGTAAGAAGGCATGTTTATGAAGCTAAGCATGGCAAGAGCAAGTTCATAGGGTGCATGGATCACTAGCAAACACATGGCAACAACTGAACTTAATGTTAACAGGCTGACAGCAACATTATCAAGCAACTTTGAAGCAAGATATAAACAAGCTACAACAAGCTATAATTACAACCAGGGGCATGAATGGATAGAGCATGACATGTGGAACAAAACATATTTAGTGAACATCTCCAGATTATGTATAGAATGACTTGTAGCAGCAGATTTACATAGCACCACGAAATAACAGATTCAGCCTAGCAAAACAGCAACATCAAGTACACTACTTAACAAGCTCGATTCACTCACCACAAGTCATTGCACGACAAGATAAGCTAGCATCAGCAAGAAGACATGTTTATGAAACAAACCAAGGCAAGAACAAGTTCATAGCATGCAAGGATCAACTACAACAACCTTGGCAAAATTGAATAACATGTAAACAATCTACCTGGAAACATTTTGTAGCAAAAGTAGAGCACGAAAACGACATGCTAGACTACTCCATAATTCCAACCAAGGGCATTAATGGCTAGAGAACAACCATATGTTCAAAACACCCTTGCTGAAGTATCTCAAAATATGCTTGGATCTCTCTGTAGCATCAAGTTTACATGGCATCAAAATAACAGCAGAACAGGGACTAAAATCAGCAACATCACGAAGCCTAGTTTACATGCTTGTGCTAGTCACCACAGAGATCACAAAAATACATGGTAAGTACCTCTGTAAAGAAGACATGGCATAGTTCAAAACACATGTAGACATCAACCTCATAGGATGCACACATCAATCATGGCAAAAATGACAAATGAGCATGTTATAACAGTTTCAGCAGATTAACATCATGAAGCACTCTTGCAACGAAGATTCAGGCATCTAGATGAACTCAAATAAACATAATGCAATGTAATGAAATGAAATACTCGTTGATGAACAAATTGACATATTACACGAACAAAATGGAGCTACGGATGCAGAGGTACGATGCAATGAACATGGCATGATTGTGCAAAAATATTTGGGACAGGCGTTTTCGGGGTCAACCTCGGGCTGCACGGATTTCGAAGATCGCCGGAGTAATCGCCTGAGTTGAGGTAGAAGGTGGCCGGAGCTTGAGGAGACCGCCGGAGAGGGCGCGGATGCCGGATCCGGGGCGCGGGGCGGCGAGGAGGAGACATGGGGGTGACGTGGGCCGGCTCCGGTGGCAGGGGCGGGACGCCAGCGGCAGAGGCGGACGGAGGCGGCGGTCGCCGGCGAGGGACGGGGCGCGGGCGGCCGCGGGGATCTGGGGCGACGCCGGGCCAGCGACGAAGGGGCTGATGGCGGCGCGCTTGGGCGGAGCGGGGCGGCGCGGGGCTGTGGTTGGCGGCGGCGGCAGGAAGCCGGGGCGG
>NC_041387.1:208950159-208966594 GCF_002162155.2 Triticum dicoccoides | reverse complement strand
GCGTTGGGCCGGGCGGGTCCGATCCGGGCCCCGGCGGGCCGCGGTGGGTGCGGGGAGGAGAGAGGAGGCCGGCAGGCCATGTGGCGCTGCGCGAATGGAGGAAGGGGGCGGCGCTGCTGATGTGGCGGCCTCGGATTGGCCGGGGCGACGTGGAGGCTGGACATGTCCGGCGGGGCTGGACATGTCCGGCGCGCGAGGGGAGCGGGGCTAGGGTTTCGACTGCGTTTTCGGGGAGGGGGACTAATATATAGGTAGAGGGAGCTAGGAGAGTCCAAATGAGGAGCGGTTTTCGCCCACACGATCGTGATCGAACGACCGAGAGCATGCAGGGGAGTTGGATGGTCTTGGGCCAGTTTGGAAGGGTGTTGGGCTGCAAAGAGAAAGGGGGGTTTCGGGCTACGCGGTTAACCGTTGGAGCATCAAACGACCTCCAAATGGCACGGAACTTGACAGGCGGTCTACCGGTGGTATACCAAGGCCGCTTGGCAAACCTCGGGCCATTCCGAGAAAGTTTAACATCCGCACACAACAGGAGACAAAAGGGGAACACCGGAGGGCATAGGAGTGCCGGATTGCAAAACGGATAACGGGGAAAATGCTCGGATGCATGAAACGAACACGTATGCAAAATGAAATGCACATGATGACATGATAAAATGCAACACGCAAGCAAATGACATGGCAATGAAGGCAAATAACTGGTAGACAGCTAGCGCATCTAATCCGGGGCGTTACAACACTCCTCCACTAACAAGAGATCTCGTCCCAAGATCTTAGGACCAAGACGGAAGGAAAAAGGGATGAGGAGAAACAAGAACTCAAGAGAAGAAGCAAAGAATCGGGAGCACTCGAGAAGGAGAGAGGAACAGCGAGAATGATGAGAATCAAATGCTCCTGGAAACACGATAGACTCTGGAAACGCTCCGGTTAGAACGAGATAAGAAACGAATAAGACTAAAAGGATTTAGGTAGCACTCCGACTGAACAAGGAAAGAATAGAACACGAACTTCACAAGATGGAATGACACTAGACAAGATGATCAACGCAATGCCTCTGGAAGAATTGAAAGAATTGAATGAAAAGAACTTAGAAGGAAGGATTGAATGGAGTTGTTGAGAAAATCAACAACGAAACCATAAGCTTGATGTGGACTTATCAAAACCACTCAAAACTTGAGGTGAAATTATGCCACAAGAAAAATGCTTGAATATCTAGGAATAACGAAGAAATGCAAAACTCCACTTCACAAGAATACGGAGAATTAATTACACTTCAAGATGCGAGAAGAAAAGATACTTGAACTCCTCCAACAAAATCTTGATGAACTCTTGAAGAATGAATTTAATCATGAAGAACCACCATGAAGAACTCCGGTAACGAAAGGATGATGAGATATAATGAAGGACGAAAGAATAAGACGAGTCTTGCGGTGATTTAGATGGAGGTTCCGAGGATATGGGCAAGGGAAATTGAACTCCGGAAAAGAAAAGATGAAAACACTTGGAACTAGAATTTATTCCTCAAGAACAAACTCCGAAGGAAAGGATTACTCACTTGGATGAAATAAGAATAAGATTTATTGTATGCTTATCCTTCAACAATTAAATTGATGACAAGCAATGGATTTGCATATTACTTATTCTTTTTGAAAAAGAATTGAGAAGTGACATATCACAAACTTGAGAAGGTCTTCATGAACCACCGGTAGGATTGAAAAGAACTAATGAATTGATATGATAACAAAAGGAAAAATAATCTTGAACGAACCACCATAAGAATTGGAAAATGACTGATGAAAGAAAATGAATCACCGGGAAGAATCAGAAGGAAAAATATGCTTAAGGGGATTTAGATGCACCAGAACGAAGAGATAATGAGCTGATTAAAGAACACTTGAACGAAAGCACCGGGATAACTGGATAACGGTAGCTGAAATGATGGCCTCCAGTGAAAAGAAACGGGAAAACAACTTCTGGCATACTCCGGATAGGTAAGAAAAGGAATATTTGACAAATGGAATAATTTGAGACTGATAACATGAAACTAGAACCACGAATCTTCGGGAGAACGAACAAGATTTAAGAGGAACTCTTCTTCGATCTTCAAATGGCGACGAGAAACACCACCAAAATTACTGAGATACTCTGGTAGAAAGAAAAAGCGAAGGGGTTGAGCCAACAATGAAAATGATTTGAAATCGATCTTGAAAAGGCATCTGACTGATGAAATTCATTCTTACATCAAACACCGAAAAGAATTTGGAAATAACTCCGGGAAATTAGAAGAGTCAGGTAAGATCCTGGGAAAAGACCTGTGGGTTAGGGCCCACTGAAGAGAAAAACACCGTTGGAAAGGGATGATGAACAGATAGATGAAGCACCGGAACAATTGAAATATTTGAATGAGGTGACAACCTCGCATTAGTTCGAACACAGACGAATCTCCTGAGATGTCTTCCGAACTCCGGAATGATTGAATGGAGAGAGGCAAACGAGCAAGGAGAACACTTGATCCAAGGAAAAGAATATGATCAACCGAAAAACTTGAATTGAATCCAAGGGAGAAGAAAAAGAGATGAAGAATGTCAAACGAGACGAGAATTCACTGATTGAGATAATTGAGGAAAGATTGAAGGGGCTCCACACGAATGAAACTGATGTTCAAAAGAGACTCAGGCTCCGGGAAGAAGAGGGTGGGAGGGTGGGAACACAAAGGTAACTTGGAAGGGGAAACCGACGATTATCTTGAAGAGAAAACACCGGTTGAAATCATTGAGGAAAGAGAGCAAAAACTTCACACGAGTAGGATGGATACTCGATTATAGACTCCGGCTCCGAGAAGAAAAAAGGGGTGGGCGGGTGGGAAAAGAAAACAACTGAGGACAGAGAAACAACTTCATTGAGAGCGAACTGAGGATTGAACTCAAGATGAAGAGGGTCGAGTCGGCTTGACGAGAAATGCACCGGATGAAGAGAGCTGAGAAACAACGATCGGAAAACCAACTGCGTGATCCTAAAGAAAAATTTGAAGGGGAAGAGAAGTAATTCAAAACACCTACGTCAAGATTCCTTACCAGAGCGACGAAGGGGCTAAGGAGTAAAAAGAATTCCTACTCTCCGATATAACTAGACTCAGAAAAAAATTCTTCTAGTCTCAACAACGACCAAACTACACGATCAATCAAGGGGGCTCCTAGGGTCGGTGGAGGCTCTGATACCAACTTGTCACGCCCAATATGCGACCCTATCCAAAAGGAACTTGAAGGTCCCACCAAGGATAGACCCGCATATTGAAACGCTTTTGCAAGGTGGATATCATTACATCAACATTACATAAAAGATGGGGATACATACATAGGGCATACAATGCCACACGAATACAACATCACAATACATAAGAGCATCATCCGACTACAGATGAAACACAAACAGAAACTCAAACGACATCCACCCTGCTAGCCCAGGCTGCCGACGTAGAACCTATCCCCTGATCGAAGAAGCAGAAGAAGAACTCTACACAAGCAAGCATCGCTCTCGCGTCATGATCATCGCATAACCTGTACCTGCAACTGTTGTTGTATTAATCTCTGAGCCACGAGGACTCAGCAATCCCATTACCATGGGTATCAAGACTAGCAAAGCTTAATGGGAAAGGAAGGGGTAAAGTGGTGAGGTTGCAGCAGCGACTAAGCATATATGGTGGCTAACATACGCAAATAAGAGCGAGAAGAGAGAAAAAGGAACGGTCGTGCAACTAGTAATGATACGGAAGTGATCCTGAACTCCTACTTACGTCAATCATAACCCAAAACCGTGTTCACTTCCCGGACTCCGCCGAGAAGAGATCGTCACGGCTACACACGCGGTTGATGCGTTTTAATTCGGATCTGGTGTCAAGTTATCTACAACCGGACATTAACAAATTCCCATCTGCCTATAACCGCAGGCACGGCTTTCGAAAGATTATACCCTACAGGGGTGTCCCAACTTAGCCCATGATAAGCTCTCGCGATCAACGAAGGATATACCTTCTCCCAGGAAGACACGATCAGACTCGGAATCCCGGTTTACAAGACATTTCAACAATGGTAAAACAAGACCAGCAAGACCGCCCGATGCGCCGACAATCCCGATAGGAGCTGCACATATCTCATTCTCAGGGCAACACCGGATGAGCAATCCGTACAACTAAAACCAGACCTCAAGTTTCCCTGAGGGGGCGCTGCAAAGGGCTTTAGTTCGGACCAACACTTAGACAAGCACTGGCCCGGGGGGCTGAAATAAAGATGACCCTCGAGAGAGCGACTCCCAAGGTAAAAGTAGGTGGTGGTGAGGCAAATGGTAAAACCAATGTTGGGCCTTGCTGGAGGAGTTTTATTCAAAGCGAACTGTCAAGGGGGTCCCATAAATCACCCAACCGCGTAAGGAACGCAAAATCCGAGAACATAACACCGGTATGACGGAAAACTAGGGCGGCAAGAGTGGAACAAAACACCAGGCATAAGGCCGAGTCTTCCACCCTTTACCAAGTATATAGATGCATTAATAATAATATAAGAGATATTGTGATATCCCAACCAAAATCCTGTCCACCATGGAGCAATCTTGAACTTCACCTGCAACTAGGAACGCTATAAGAGGGCTGAGCAAAGCGGTAACATAGCCAAGCAACGGTTTGCATAGGAAAGGTATCAAAGGTTAGAGGTTCATGGCAATATGGGATGCTTGATGAGCAAAAGATAGGTAACGCAGCATAGCGATAGAACGAAGCAACTAGCATAGCAATGATAGTAGTGAGATCTAGGGTAGCGGTCATCTTGCCTGAAATCCCGCAAGGAAGAAGAACGAGTCCATGAATAAGACGAGCGGATGAAACCGAACCAAGCGTAGACGAACGGATCCTCACGATCGCAACGAAACAGGAACTAACAAGAAGAAGCACACAACATGGTAAACACACCACACATGAACAAGGCATGATGCACAACAAGCATGATGCATGACAAGGCTACATGAAGCTACTCATGGCAAGAGATGATGCAAACTGAATCAACACAACAAGGCAAGTTTAAATGAGGCCGGGAATGACATATAACAATTCTGGTAAGTCCTCATATGCATATTTCGAAATTGGTCCAGATCTTATTAAACCTTATGTTCAAGTTGTTAAACAGCAATTTAAGATGCACCAAGATGATCTACACGAGATTCTAGTCAAGTTACATATAAAGTTCATTTAGTTCGGAGCTACGGCCTAAAAGATATGAGCAAAATAAGTTAAACATGGCATTGATACAAAATGCAATCAAACATCAAGCAAACACCTCAAAACAAGGATGCAACATGATAAAATGAAACTACATGCAAAACTAAGCAAGTTTCATATAGAGCACACTCAAAACGGAGCAACGGTGCAACACACTCACATGAAACAAGTTTAAAGGACAAGCTGTCCAAAACAGCAACTAGGCATCTTGCAAGCATCAAAACAACATGCTACAGGACCTCAACAAGAAAACAAAAAGCATGGGCATGATGTACAGGTAAAGCATAACAAAACATGAACACTGAGCTACCTCCAGAAATCAATAGAACATGCTCAAACACACATGGCAATATTGCAAATAATAACAGTTCAGACTTTGCAGAAAATAACATCAGGTTGCAATGTTTAGAGCTATCAAACAACATGTTACACGAACTTATCATGGCAAACAAAGGCATGGCATGAACCTACTAAATGCATAGATCAAAAGTCCCTTACTGACCATAAGCCAAAAAGGATCAGAAGAAATAATGGCACCCATGTAAACATGGCAAGTTATATTACAGATTCATACATGGCAGGAACAACGATAAGTAGGCATGTTGGTGAGCTTGTGCAACTCACTACAGAGGAAAACATGGCATGGCAAGGCAACCAAATGTAAGAAGGCATGTTTATGAAGCTAAGCATGGCAAGAGAAAGTTCATAGGGTGCATGGATCACTAGCAAAACACATGGCAACAACTGAACTTAATGTTAACAGGCTGACAGCAATATTATCAAGCAACTTTGAAGCAAGATATGAACAAGCTAAAGCAAGCTATAATTACAACCAGGGGCATGAATGGATAGAGCATGACATGTAGAAAAAAACGTATTGAGTGAACATCTCCAGATTATGTATAGAATGACTTGTAGCAGCAGGTTTACATAGCATCACGAAATAACAGATTCAGCCTAGCAAAACAGCAACATCAAGTACACTACTTAACAAGCTCGATTCACTCACCACAAGTCCTTGCACGACAAGATAAGCATAGAATCAGCAAGAAGACATGTTTATGAAACAAACCAAGGCAAGAACAAGTTCATAGCATGCAAGGATCAACTACAACAACCTTGGCTAAATTGAATAACATGTAAAAATCTGCCAGGAAACATTTTGTAGCAAAAGTAGAGCACGAACATGACATGCTAGACTACTCCATAATTGCAACCAAGGGCATGAATGGCTAGAGAACAACCATATTTTCAAAACACCCTTACTGAAGTATCTCAAAATATGCTTGGATCTCTCTGTAGCATCAAGTTTACATGGCATCAAAATAACAGCAGAACAGGGACTAAAATCAGCAGCATCACGAAGCCTAGTTTACATGCTTGTGCTAGTCACCACAGAGATCACAAAAATACATGGTAAGCACCTCTGTAAATAAGACATGGCATAGTTCAAAACACATGTAGACATCAACCTCATAGGATGCACACATCAATCATGGCAAAAATGACAAATGAGCATGTTATAATAGTTTCAGCAAATTAACATCATGAAGCACTCTTGCAACGAAGATTCAGGCATCTAGATGAACTCAAATGAACATGATGCAATGGAATGAAATGAAGTACTCGTTGAGACGAACAAATTGACATATTACACGCACAAAACGGAGCTATGGATGCAGAGGTACGATGCGGTGAACATGACATGATTATGCAAAAATATTCGGGACTTAGGCGTTTTCGGGGTCAACCTCGGGCTGCACGGATTTTGAAGATCGCCGGAGTACTCGCCGAAGTTGAGGTAGAAGGTGGCCGGAGCTTGAGGAGACCGCCGGAGAGGGCGCGGATGCCGGATCCGGGGCGCGGGGCGGCAAGGAGGCGACGTGGGGGCGACGTGGGCCGGCTCCGGTGGCAGGGGCGGGACGCTGGTGGACGGAGGCGGCGGTCGCCGGTGAAGGACGGGGCGCGGGCGGCCGCGGGGATCTGGGCGGCGCCGGGCCAGCGATGACGGGGCTGATGGTGGCGCGCTCGGGCGGAGCGGGGCGGCGCGGGGCCGCGGTTGGCGGTGGCGGCGGGGCTGGACGGCGTAGGCGGACGGTCGGGCGCGGGGGCACCCGCGGGCGGGTGGCGGCGCGCGTTGGGCCGGGCGGGTCCGATCCCTGCCCCGGCGGGCCGCGGCGGGTGCGGGGAGGAGAGAGGAGGCCGGCAGGCCACGTGGCGCTGCGCGAATGGAGGAAGGGGGCGGCGCTGCTGATGTGGCGGCCTCGGATTGGCCGGGGCGACATGGAGGCTGGACATGTCCGCCAGGGCTGGACATGTCTCGCGAGGGGAGCGGGGCTAGGGTTTCGAATGCGTTTTCGGGGGAGGGGGACTAATATATAGGTAGAGGGAGCTAGGAGAGTCCAAATGAGGAGCGGTTTTCGCCCACACGATCATGATCGAACGACCGAGAGCATGGAGGGGAGTTGGATGGGTTTTGGGCCAGTTTGGAAGGGTGTTGGGCTGCAAAGAGAAAGGGGGGTTTCGGGCTACGCGGTTAACCGTTAGAGCATCAAACGACCTCCAAATGGCATGAAATTTGACATGCGGTCTATCGGTGGTATACCAAGGCCGCTTGGCAAACCTCGGGCCATTCCAAGAAAGTTTAACACCCGCACACAACAGGAGACAAAAGGGGAACGCCGGAGGGCATAGGAGTGCCGGATTGCAAAACGGACAACGGGGAAAATGCTCGGATGCATGAAACGAACACGTATGCAAAATGAAATGCACATGATGACATGATAAAATGTAACACGCAAGCAAATGACATGCCAATGACGGCGAATAACTGGCAGACACCTAGCGCATCGAATCTGGGGCGTTACACTTTACTTTTTCAAAATTCTAAAAAAGGTGGGTCCAATTAAATGGACTCTGGAAGCGGAGGCAGGGCTGCATGCTTTGAAGAGGTACCTCTCCTCTACACCAATAATAGTTGCGCCTAAACCACAATAACCATTGTTGCTATACCTAGCGGTGACGAATCAAGTGGTCAGTGCCGCCCTAGTGGCACAAAGAGAAGTTGAGGAAAAAGCAGTGGCAACGGTCAGGCCGTCAGATGGTGAGCCGGGGCCTTCCCCGGCAGAGCCTGATACCGGCAAGGCAGGACCCCTGGCAAAGCCTAGTCCCGGCGAGACAGGATCTGCGCAGACAAGCGAAGTAGAACAGAAGAAGAAGGTGATGCAGCACCCGGCTTATTTTGTCAACTGCCTCTTGCAGGGGGCTAGATCGAGATATCCTGGTATGCAGAAGTTGCTTTTTGTCCTTCTTATGGCCTCAAGAAAGCTGCGTCACTATTACCAAGCACATGAGATCACCATCGTCACTCGCCTCCCGTTGCAACGGATCTTGCAAAACCCTGATGCAACCGGGAGGATTGTGGAGTGGGCGTTGGAACTGTCAAGTTTAAGTATCAAGTTTGAAAGCACTTTGACAATTAAGAGCAGAGCTTTGGCAGATTTCATAGCAAAATGGACCTCAACACCTGACGAAGAAATTCAAGAGACCACTCTTCCCGGCAAGGGGACAAGCCGTGACTGGATTATGTACTTTGATGGGGCTTTATCGCTGCAAGGTGCTGGTGCTGGTGTGCTACTCGTCGCGCACACCGGAGAGATCCTCAAGTACATAGTCCAGATGCACTTTCCTCGAGAAAAATCAACAAACAACAGTGCATAGTATGAGGGACTGCTTGCCACTCTCAGGATCACGGCACACCTTGGAATTAGGAAGCTCATCATCAGAGGTGATTTGCAGCTTGTCGTTAAGCAAGTTAACAAAGACTATTAGAGCCTGTTGATGGAGGCCTATGTAGATGAAGTGAGGAAGTTGGAGCAGCTTTTTAACGGTCTGCAAGCGGAGCATGTTCATCTAGCAGAAAACAACATTGCTCATGACTTGTCAAAATGCGCTGCCCTCAAGTTGCCTATGGAACCAGGTACCTTGGTGCTCCAATTGACTCGGCCATCCATTGAACAATCAACGGGACAGAATAAGCGAAGGAAGGTGGGCCCCGACAAGTACTTTCCTGCTGAGCTCCAAGGAGCCGCTGGCAAGGAAGTTGTCAGGAACCCCATGCTTGCAGGGGCGAAGCAGGCTCCGGTAAGGCCTCAAGCCCTTGCCATAGAGATAGCTGCCCCCGCGGCAGAAGACGTGCCTTTAGTCCTTGTTGTCAAGCATCAGGCTCCGGCATGGGTACATCACATTATTCGGTCCCTCCAAACATGGGAACTCCCTGAGGAACAGGAGGAGGCAGAGAAAGTAGCCCGTCGGTCCAACATGTACTAGTTTGTGGATGATGTCCTACACAGAAGGAGGCCAAACAGTGTGAAATTGAAGTGCATTCATCAGGAGGACGGACTGAAGCTGTTGGTAGAGATACATGGAGGCATATGTGGCTCCCACATAGGGTCAAGTGCGCTTGCCGGCAAATCATTCCGGCAAGGCTTCTTTTGGCCAGCGCTCTCCAGGATGCAACTGCACTAGTAACTAAGTGTGTATGGTGCCAGTTCCATTCAAAGAAGCTTCATCAACCAGCCCAAGCTCTTCAAACAATCCCTCTTTCCTGGCCATTTTCAGTCTGGGGGCTCGACATACTGGGCCCCTTTCCCCATGCTATCTGGGGCTTTGAGTACTTGTACGTTGCAATCGACAAGTTCAAAAAGTGGCTAGAAGTGGAACCAGTGAGAGGTGACAGCACAGTCAGTCGTCAAGTTCTTCAAGGGACTAGACTGCCATTTTGGTGTGCCAAACAGAGTCATCACCGACAACGGCACGCAGTTCACGAGCCGCGCCTTCATGCAGTATGTCCAAGAACTCTACAACAAAGTTTTTTTTGCTTTTGTTGCTCATCCAAGAAGCAACAGCCAGGCAGAAAGGGCAAATCCTGAAGTGTTGCGAGGCCTCAAAACAAGAACTTTCGACAAGCTACACAAGTGCGGAAGACGCTGGATTGATGAGTTGCCAACGGTTCTTTATTCAATCAGAACTGGCCAGACACCTTTTTCTCTGGTATACAGGACAGAAGCAGTTCTTCCCACAGAACTCATATACGGGTCACCTCGAGTGCTCGCTTATGATGAGCTTGAGCAAGATCAGTTGCACCAAGATGATGATATGCTCCTTGAGGAAGATCGTCTTCAGGCTGCTGTGCGAGTCGCACGCTACCAGCAAGCCTTGCACCGCTACCATAGCTACAAGGTTCATGCCCGAAGCCTTGAGGAAGGCGACCTTGTTCTTTGGCGTATTCAATCCGCCAAGAATTCAAACAAGTTGATGACAAAGTTAGAAGACCCTTATCGGGTAATAAGAGTCACCAAGCCCGGCGCAGTCCGCCTAGAGACCGAAGATGGTATTCTGGTGAGCAACTCCTAGAATATGGAACATCTTCACAAGTTTTACCCATAAGGCGCGATTGCTGGGAGCCGCGGCAACCCCTCTTGTACTAGCCTTGCCGGCAAGGCATGTAACCCTATGTACAGAGCCAGGCAACCCTGTGCGCAGTCGAATAGCTTTCAGTATGTACAGTTTCCTATTGGTTTCCTTGTTTATGTACATACGTATATGCATGCTTGTCCAGGATATTGTATTGCCTTTGATTCCAGCAGATACTGATGGACCGCCAAGGATCCACACTCCTATCCTCTCTTCTTTCCAGTCGTAGTGAAGATGCTCAGTTCCACCGTTCCTGTCATGGACTTGGCTTCGGCAAGAGATCGAGAAGACTTCCCAGCACAGCAATCCCCGGCAAACCAAACAAATAAAGTTCACCTCTTATACATTCATGTTCGTAACCTATGACTTGTGCATTAGAAAACCTCGCCACTCTTTTTAGAGTTAGGTGCTCCCATCCTTGACCCGAGCGTTGCTTCAGTCAGGATGGTCACAGTAGGCTTTGGTAAAAAGAGATTGGTAGGGGCTGGACCCTTTGTCTATAACCCGGCAGATGTGAGTCTCCGGCAGGCACAGAGGGCGCCAGCAAGATAGCTTACTGGGGAAAACTCATTTATTTATATTAAAGAGGCGTTACGCCTCTGCATGGACATATACATGCATGAGTTCCTAGCAAGATTCATCTTTTTCATTAACATGCTGATGAAAGTGCAAATGTTACAGAACATAAGCATGGACTTGAGAGATTACAATATTTAGAATTAACATTTGGCAAGTGCCTACAAGTTAAAGGGAAAAAAATAAGTGCCCCGTAATCCCCGTTCTTGCCCCTTTCCTCCGAGGCACGGCAGGTGAAGGCAGAGGGAGACACGGGAGGGGATGCATTGATGGAGAGCATGGTGGAGGTGGCCCATCGACCACCGACACCAGAGCCAGCAGGGCACAACCCTCGGCAAGGCGCGTTGCCGGGGGAGGGGGCGGTGGAGATGATGGTGCTACAACTGATGGTCAGCCGATGTCGAAGTTGTCGTCCTCCCGCCCACTACTGTATTCGTTGCTATCGCGGCCCTCCTCGTCGCTGTCGCTCGATGAGGAGCTTTCGTCATTGGTGGAGCTCTCCGCACAACACCCTAAGCGGATTGCCGAGCACCCAAAGACCTTGACAGAGAGTAGGCCATTCTCCATTAATTTGTACTGGAGAACATGCCCCTCCGACAAGCTATGGGTGTGGGCAAAAGTCTTCCACCCATGGCGGAAGTACATGACGTGAGGAGCGGGGAAGTCGACGTCTACCCACATGCTGCCATTCCTGCAGCCCCTCATATGCATCCTCAAGGCGTGCGGCGGGTCGAGCTCCATTACCCGAGCGAATGGGGTAGGGAGGTGGAGCTGACGACACACGGGCCTGTATAGCCTAATAAAGAACTCACGGGACTGGTCTTCGACATGACCCTCCATTGGAGGAGGGGCCGCCGGCGGAGGCGCAGCTGGTGCGCCGTCCCGTCCTCCTCTTCCCCGAGCGCCGCAGCAACCTCGGCCTCGCCCCCTCCATCTCCCTATCACAGCGGGCTCCGCCACTGTGAACTCCGGAGGAGGGGGGACGTGCTATCGAGCAGAAGCCCTTGTCGACGCCATTGGAGCACCAGCGCGCCCTCTCACCATGGCGAGTGGAAGAAAGTTACCAAGTAGAAAGGGGAGGAAGGAGGTGAGTAAGGAAAGTCACTGTCCCTCCCCCTTTTTATAGAAGGGTAGGGACGGGGCCTGGCCTCTCAACCCAAGGGCGGCCCCCCTGCTCGACCAATACGGCCTCCAGAGGCATGGGGAATCAGGACTGACCCGCCGCTCCAATCAATGATGCCCGGTTTCCTGCCTCGGCGTTAATACCTGTGCCCTCCGCATCCACCACCTACCCTTCATAAAGCATGGAGGAGACGTGGAGGGCGAGTCAGAAGCATAAAGACAAGTGGGACGACGGTTTTCCACCCCGTGATCATGGGGTGCGGGCACCATGCAAGCCACGACCCGAGTCCACTTTGTAAATGAGCAGCGCCCCTGCAGCTTCCTCTTTTTATGGGGAAGGTGAGGGCCGCCTCTTTACTGTTCGACATGAGGCGTCACAGGCCTGCTGCGGCCGTTCCATGCACGACCGCCACGTCATTCACTCAATTGGGGTTGTGGGGAAGCACAACTGATGAGAAGATTGCAACAGTTAATCCCCGCCACGCATGCCCGCGCATTGTTCTGGGCCTGGCCCAACGACGCTTCGCGCTTATGTGTGTCCAAGTCCCGGTGTCAGGACCCCGACTCAATGCCACATCGATCTAGCATGTAACACCTCATATCACTTTGCGGCCTCACGCACGGTATTCCCACGGGTGTCGCCCTACCTTTACCCGGGACCGTTTGCGCCTTTTGGCACACGTATATGACAGTGTCGCTAGCATCTATATGATAAGGAGCCCGGGCTGACATGGCTAGTCGTAAACCCAAAGTGGCACAAACTTACAGGGACAGGCATCCATGACCCAGCATCGAACGTGTCGGTCATCAGCAAGTGAATCCAGGCTGTAGCACTGGGCTAGCAGGACTCCGGTGAACCGGGCTGTAGCGGGCTAACAGGACTCCGGTATTCATCGCGTGACATTTCCCCGAAGGGACAGACACAGGAACGAAGAAGGACACATGTCGGCCAGCCTAAGTGTTCCGGAGCAGTAGCAAGCTACCATTGGAAACACTAGGAGACATTTCCCGGTAAGAGAGGCTACTAAGGATAAACAACTAGATAGTCAGATCCCACACATACCAAGCATTTCAATAACATACACACAATATGCTCGATATGTGCAAACACAACATGGCATCACAACATGACTCTATGACTCAAGTATTTATTCAATAGGCTCCGAGGAGCGAGATATTACAAACAGGGGTCTCACGACCCAACATTCAGAGCATACAAATCAAAACACAAGCGGAAGCTATCATGTCTGAGTACAGACATCTATAAATGAAAAAGGCTGAGAAGCCTGACTATCTACCAGATCCTGCCGAGGCACAAGATCGTAGCTGAGGTAACAAGCTAAACGTCGAAGTCCACGCGAAACTACTAGTGAGACCGAAGTCTCTCTGCAAAACATAAAATAGGCAAACGTGAGTACAAATGTACCCAGCAAGACTTACATCAGAACTAACTACATATGCATCATTATCATCAAAGGGGTGGTGGGGTTTAACTGCAGCAAGCCAGCTTTGACTCGGTGGCTATCCTAAACTACGACTGCAAGCGACTCTTTTGAGGTGGCGCACACGAGTCAACATATCCACCATATCAATACACCACTATGGATCCGCTCCCGTCTCCCTACGAGAACGCCATCCATAGCACTCACGCTTATCTTGCGTATTTTAGAGTATCCACTTTCACTTGTCTATGAACTGATATAAGCAACCCAGAAGTCCTTTTCCGCGGACACGGCTATTCGAATAGATGATGTTAACCCTGCAGGGGTGTACTTATTCACACACGCTCTCACCACTTACCGCCGTTTACACGACATGTACTCGGCAACCTTCAAGCGGAAGCCCAACGTGGGTGTCGGCCACGGCCTGCCTAAACACTCAAGTCTCTAGTCCAGGTTTATCGCCTATTCGGGTTCCATCCATGAGGAGATCCGGCCGGAGGTTCGCTCACAGCCCCAAACGATGTGAACAGGGTTCCCGAGACACCAAACGGGCGCCCAGTACACCGTGCCACGTGCCTACCGCATCACAGCCCACCCCTATGGTCAGCGCTGCGCACGGCCTCCAGCATACTACAAACACCAGAAACTACTTGCAACTCCTGGACAGAGGACAAGGGTGATTAAGAAGCCGAGAGGGTCCATTGGTTTCGGGCCCAATGCGTGGTAGTAGCTGAATCATGGATCACAAACACAGAACTCAGTTCCTGAGGACGGCTGCAATGAGACAACCCACCATGTACTCCTACATGGCCTCTCACCGCTACCTTTACCAAAACGTGTTCACACACTTAGCTCACACACAGTAGGACATGTTCACACGCCTCTGATTCATCCCCGATGAATCAGACCTGACTCAACTCTAAGCAGTAGCAGGCATGACAAACAAGCAAGAATGAGTAGGCACAACAGGGCTCAAACAACTCCTACCCATGCTAGTGGGTTTCATCTATTTACTGTGGAATGACAGGTCATGCAAAGGATAAAGGGGTTCAGCTACCGCAGCAAGTAACAGATGAATCGTTGTTGTCCTAATGCAGTAAAAGAGAGCAGGAGCGAGAGAGTGGGATTGTATCGGAATGAACAAGGGGGTTTTTCTTGCCTGGCACTTCTGAAGATAACATTGAGTCTTCATCAGTGTCAATGATCACAACGTCGGAACATCGTCTATCGGGAGGGAACAGATACCGGCAACAAAGAAGAAATACAATCAATGCAATGCACAATATGATGCATGCTCATGACATGGCAATATGAATGTGTTTTGAGCTAATGCAACTAGCAACAGATTAAATGAAGTTGGTTTGAATACAAGATTCAAATTCAAACTCCATATGTGATTATTCAAATGCCATTTAATTGATTTCTGCTAAACAGCAGCTATAAGTTGTTCTAACATGCATGAAAATGGTACAGATGGATTCCTTGAATTTTTCTGATAATTTTTCATATATAAATTATTTAATTTGGAGTTACGGTTGAATTACTACGAATTTTAGAAGTTTTAGGCATTTTCTGGAATTTCCTGAATAATATTAAATCCAGAAATGATTATGGCGTCAGCACCACGTCACAGTGACGTCAGCAGGGTCAACTGGGCGCCCCAGGTCAAACCTGACGTGTGGGGGCCACACGTCAGTGACACAGGAGCTAATCCCGGTCAAACCCAGCGCTGACTGGGGTTTGACCAGGGGTGGGGCCCACTGTCAGTGGCTGTGGGGGTGTTTAGCGTGGTCATTAGTGCTAACTAAATCAGCGCCACGTTAGTTGCCGGTGTTTAACCGCCGGCAACCTCAGATCGCGGCGGCGTCCGCGTCGGGTTTGCGCTACAGGGCACCGTTTTACTCGTGGTTTGCGGCTACGGCTAGCTGGCAAAGCAGCGCATCTAATGGAGCGAACGGGAGGAGCTGGGGTGGCCTGAGTCGACGGCGGCGAGCTCCAAGGCGGCGGCCGGAGTTCGGGCACCTGCGGGTTTGGCGTTGTGGTGCTCGGGAGGGGAAGCTGGTGGGTTCTACGTGCTCCTAGTGAGGTTTGGAGCACGGTGGTGTGCCCGGCTTTGAGCCACGGTGGCTCTGGCCACGACGGTGACGAGGCACGACGGCGGTGAGCTCTCGGGTCCGGCGGAAGCAATGGCTAGAGCGGCCAAACGGCATGGGAAGAAGAGGGGAACGGTTCAGCGGCTCACCGCGAGTCCAACGAGCGCGAGGGCGAGGCCGGGGACGCTCTGTGGGCGGCGAATC
The DNA here is from genome assembly GCF_002162155.2 of Triticum dicoccoides. Lineage (NCBI taxonomy): Eukaryota > Viridiplantae > Streptophyta > Magnoliopsida > Poales > Poaceae > Triticum > Triticum dicoccoides. The sequence goes on along the minus strand of NC_041387.1, from coordinate 208,950,416 downwards.
AAGCGACGACGGCCGTCGGTGCAGAGGAAGAAGATGGCGTCGGTGATGGCGCTCCAGGGCGTCCGGCGTCTTGTGGCTTCGTGGTAGGGACGGGGACGTCACGGCGGAGCTCGGGGGCGCATCGGAGAGGCGAGGGGGAGGCGGTGGCCGCGGTGGTGCTCGGCGGCGTGCTGCGGTGCGCTCGGGGATCACAGGAAGAGAGGGAAAGAGAGAGCCAGAGGAGGGGGAGCGGTCCAGAGGGAGAGGGGAAGTGAGAG
>NC_041387.1:208891710-208949812 GCF_002162155.2 Triticum dicoccoides | reverse complement strand
TCGGTGACGGCGCTCCAGGGCGTCCGGCGTCTTGTGGCTTCGTGGTAGGGACGGGGACGTCACGGCGGAGCTCGGGGGCGCGTCGGAGAGGCGAGGGGGAGGCGGTGGCCGCGGTGGTGCTCGGCGGCGTGCTGCGGTGCGCTCGGGGATCACAGGAAGAGAGGGAAAGAGAGAGCCAGAGGAGGGGGAGCGGTCCAGAGGGAGAGGGGAAGTGAGAGGGGGGTCGGGGAGGCGCGTGGCGTCACCGGGGCGTCGAGGAGGAAGCAGGAGGTGGCCAGGGGAAGCAGGAGGTGGCCGAGGCCTCTCGGGCGCGCGCCACGCCTCGCCTCTGTCCTTCTGGCGAGGGAGGAAGACGACAGGGGAGGGGGTGGAGATGGGCTGGGCCGGCTGGGCCGGTTGGTGGCGCCAGGTAGGCTGCGGGTAAGTGGCCCAGGTAGGTTTCCTCTCTCTCCTGTTTTTATTTATTGTTTTGTTTTATTTAATTTATTTTGCCACTGTTTTGAATTTAAAATAATTCAAACAATGCCAAAAACTCCTCTGAATATTTTATATTGCTAGATGGACTCTTCCAAAAGCTTATAAAATATTTCAGGGGTATTTGAAATTATATTCTAATTATATGAATATAATTCAAATTCAAATAGCTAATGAATTAAATCCAAAGTCCCAAAAATAATTCCTTAAAAATGTTCAATATTTTGGTTGGGACCAGAACCCTTACCAAAAATTATCAAACATTTAAGAAGAGCATTTTGGAGCAATGAATGAGATTTCTAGGGTTTTTGCCCCTCTTTAATTTAAGTTTTTGAGGCTTCCAAAATTCCTCAGTTCAAGTTTCGAAAATATAGATATGATGCACACATGAAGCTAGCCTAGAGCACTACCAGCAGCTAGGGATGTGACAACTCACCCCCACTAAACAAGAATCTCGTCTCGAGATTCAAGCGTAGGGTAAGGTGAAGGGTAAACGCAACTAGTATAATCTTCACGATCCAGGGTGCACTTCAGTTGAACGTTGATTCAATCGCCATCTTTGTCTTGTCGTCTTGTTCTGAGAACTCCGACTAACATGAAAAGAAGAGGGAAGGAAAACTCTAGAAGGATCGATCTCCTCGAAGATCGAACAACTTAGGATCAACTCATGGATTGAGACATGGAAATATCTCTCAAGCTGAGAGACGAAGCACACCTCTAGAGGAATGGAGTGGAACAGATGACGAAGGTTCACTAGGTAGACAACGATTCCACACCTAAGAAGGTGGTAAACGATTGTCAATGTAGCGAGGAGTTGAGTTGCCATGATACCACAACGAGGCACCTTCGGGACGGTGACTCGTAGAAATATCCCCTTAAGTGGCAAAAAGAATTACCTTTGATTCAAAGATCATTGAAACTCTTTATACCAGCCTAAGGCAATCACAAGCGATCATTTGGAAGGGGTCGGTAGAATGGCATACTCAAACTTGGATGATGTGGATTACCTTGTTGAAGACAACGTAATGGATGAATTTGCTTATCACCGGAAATGGGAGAGATCCATGGTAGAATGACACATTGGCGGTGCAAGCTGGGAACAAAATGCAAATGCTGGGAATGATTCTGGTAACTGGGGAGAGGCTCAACAGTAGAGAGTTATTCCGCTATTGGAATGGTTATAGCATAACCGAGGAAACTGAGAGCGCTATACAGTTAATGCCGACGATCAAACCTAGCACTTGCGCGTGCTCTCAAGAACTTAAGCAATTCCATATTCATCAAGGTTTTACCAACATCCGTGTCAAGGATCCTGGCAACACAACATACTACCATGATGAATACCGGTGGAAAGATGCAGATGCAAAGGAAGATAACGCTTTCTCAGATTTCACCTTAGCGAGGCCAAGGAAACAAAATCTGGATGATCGACCGAGAGACATTTAGCACTCCGCTTCTAATGTTCTCCTTGATGTGCTAGTGTAACCCATTCATAGATATGGTTTGATATCTAAAACATCAAGTAAAAAGGTCGGACTTCGGGAACACAAAAATCCATAGGGGCAACTAGGGAGTAAACCCTACGAAATCCCTATGGGGAGGTGGCCAACTTCATCAATCAAGATATTATAATAACAGGTCTTCCGGCTGGGTATGTTGGCCACGACATCCACTTTACCGGTTATCGCGTGACCAATATTATAATTCTTGGGAAATGTTCCAAACCATCATATCTGCCTGAGATTCAGATCTGGTTGGTGTCAGGATATTCCAGACTCATCGAGTCTAGGAAGAAAAATGAAAGTTTGCAACACAAATCGGCGAGATGACGTTGCGGGATTCTCGGGAGGTGAACTACGATAGCAAGCTCCAAAACATGAGCTGGTTCTGCTACAAACATGTGAACATGTTGTCCAAGACAAGCATGACCACAAAGTAGTCTTATAATAAAACACTACCGAGTTCGGGTGGGGAACCATAATCGAGGATATCGAAGTCTTTACGCAAGTCCATGGATTAGATCCCAAGCATAGACTTCTTTTCCTTGAACAAGTCAATCAGTGGCTTGGTGTGCTAGGATATACATATAGAATGGAGGTTGCAAATCTCCAGACCACAGAATACTTTGCACGTATGCATGACTGACTTGGGATGATTCCAGAGGAAGCAAAACTAACTTTCTCAAATTCACGGCGGCAACTTTCACCAAATGCACGTGTATAAGAGGAAGTCACTCCTTTCATCAAACAAATACTTCATGAGCTAGCATGAAGAAAATGCTTTCAAAAGTTTCCAACACTAGCTTAATATCCAACAAAATCATGGAGGAGATAAGGATATTGTCAATGGGCTCAACAACAATTCATCTGGGTTTCCTTTTAAAAGGAATTCCATAGTTAAGTGAACAAGTGATAGCATGGGTCAGACCCAAAAGATATAATGGTGTATACTCGAGGGATCAACCACGAGTAAGACGACATTACGAATATCGTTGGTTCTGGTCTGATTGGATGATAGCCCATACTCCAATCAAAGGTTGGATAAAATGATAGGTCCATTAACTGATCACGAGGTTCAGTCGATGAAAATATCAACTTTCTTCAACACACATACAAGACATCCCTTATAATGAACTATATCGGACAAGCTTCTATCTTCCAACTCTCCAAGTTGATGCATAGCTTAACCAACTAGCTCAGGGGTATCCAACACGGATTCTTGGAGAAAGGGTGGTTTACAGGATAAACCAACTTGATCACGAGCTTAACATAACAGTCAGGTGACAACCTGGTGATACTTTCGAGAAGATATTCGGAAAATCACGAACCACCGATATGTTACTAAGATCGAGAACAATCTTGCTTTTCAGGGCAAGACGATATGATCAAATGAGTGAGGACTTGACACAATCCTAACTCATTGATCGAAGGGTGCACCGGAAATAAGGACTAGATAGCACGATCAGTCTTAGAATGATGATTCAAGAACCAACACGCTAAGAATGAAATTATTATCCTTTAACTACCAAGCAACAGAGTTGCTAGCAGTATTGATTTCACACGCCATGATTCATTTGTCGGCATTCCGGTTACAATAACACAGGAACCGAGGAATGAACAATGATGGCAAGAAGTATCACTGTACCAAGAGTTCATAGGATGGTGTGCAATTCCTATAACATTCTCGATATAAAATATGTAATACTCCAAGGTAGAGCAGAACAAAAGCTGGATTAGCAATTTGTTCTGCGGAGCACAACTTCTTTGACCCAATCCTGGATATGGAAGAGGTACTGGAGTTTGTTTCTCCTAGTCATTCCGCGATAGAATGGCTTGACGGACCACAAGAGTAATAGGCATCGATAAACGAATGCACGCATACTCTTGACTATCAATTGATAGACGAAGGTCAGAAACAACTAAGATGGGACAACTCAAAAGAACATATGATTTTCTGAGTTGTGGATGCATGGATTAGCATGTCGGATGAAGTTCAACATATTTCTTCCGGATAACCCATGCAGAAAGGTAGAACTGGCAAAGCCACAATATATAATGGAGAACTCATCAAGAATAATCCTGTTGTGATATTTCAGTTCAACGAGGAACTTCTGCCATAAGTAGTTCATGGTATTTGGAAGAAGAAGATACCACGGACTTCAAGGACTATCGCAAAGGTTACTAATATCCTAAAGGCACTAGCAATTACTATCAACATGAAGTAGGTAGAGTGAATCTCGGGTTCAAGAACCCAGGAACAGAATACCTATTACTAAGTAGCATCACGGGATGCTTTCGAGGATGATGGCCAGAATCATCACACTGGGAACAAAAATCATGGCTAAATTACTAGATGATCCCCTAAGACACCTAGGGTCATAATAATATCTCCAACATATATGTCAAGGTAACGGAGTACCTCAACTCACTGATTAGTGTGGTTAATCTGGCCCATGGGAACATTGAAACGGGAAGAAAGGATTTGCAGATGCATCAGACTACTTAGAAACCTGGGATGACTCGGACAGCATAACGGCTGTAAATGCTCAGAAAAGATTTGAGACATTCACAAAAATGGTGGCATAACCACTCAGAAGCACAATATCAAGGTTCCGAGATCAACAATTAACATACGGAAGTAGTAGGAACTGAACTGAGACTTAAATCCAACAATCTTATAAGTCTACTGATTAGTAAGACGTGATCCTGATAGAAAGAAGAGATAGCCTAGTTCTTAATCCCCGTAGAAGAGAAGATGATGACTCAGATCAGAAGGCCATGAGATATAAGGAGTAAAAAGAGCCTTACGTTCCATCCCACAATCAATTCCCCTACATATAACTAAAGAATTTCTAGACTCAACATCGACCAGTTTGGCTTGGTAATCCTACAGGCAGTCAAGCTCTGATACCGACGCTGTCAGGACCCCGACTCAATGCCACATCGATCTAGCATGTAACACCTCATATCACTTTGCGGCCTCACGCACGGTATTCCCACGGGTGTCGCCCTACCTTTACCCGGGACCGTTTGCGCCTTTTGGCACACGTATATGACAGTGTCGCTAGCATCTATATGATAAGGAGCACGGGCTGACATGGCTAGTCATAAACCCAAAGTGGCACAAACTTACAGGGATAGGCATCCATGACCCAGCATCGAACGTGTCGGTCATCAGCGAGTGAATCCAGGCTGTAGCACTGGGCTAGCAGGACTCCGGTGAACCGGGCTGTAGCGGGCTAACAGGACTCCGGTATTCATCGCGTGACATTTCCCCGAAGGGACAGACACAGGAACGAAGAAGGACACATGCCGGCCAGCCTAAGTGTTCCGGAGCAGTAGCAAGCTACCATTGGAAACACTAGGAGACATTTCCCGGTAAGAGAGGCTACTAAGGATAAACAACTAGATAGTCAGATCCCACACATACCAAGCATTTCAATAACATACACACAATATGCTCGATATGTGCAAACACAACATGGCATCACAACATGACTCTATGACTCAAGTATTTATTCAATAGGCTCCGAGGAGCGAGATATTACAAACAGGGGTCTCACGACCCAACATTCAGAGCATACAAATCAAAACACAAGCGGAAGCTATCATGTCTGAGTACAGACATCTATAAATGAAAAAGGCTGAGAAGCCTGACTATCTACCAGATCCTGCCGAGGCACAAGATCGTAGCTGAGGTAACAAGCTAAACGTCGAAGTCCACGCGAAACTACTAGTGAGACCGAAGTCTCTCTGCAAAACATAAAATAGGCAAACGTGAGTACAATGTACCCAGCAAGACTTACATCAGAACTAACTACATATGCATCATTATCATCAAAGGGGTGGTGGGGTTTAACTGCAGCAAGCCAGCTTTGACTCGGTGGCTATCCTAAACTATGACTGCAAGCGACTCTTTTGAGGTGGCGCACACGAGTCCACATATCCACCATATCAATACACCACTATGGATCCGCTCCCGTCTCCCTACGAGAACGCCATCCATAGCACTCACGCTTATCTTGCGTATTTTAGAGTATCCACTTTCACTTGTCTATGAACTGATATAAGCAACCCAGAAGTCCTTTTCCGCGGACACGGCTATTCGAATAGATGATGTTAACCCTGCAGGGGTGTACTTCTTCACACACGCTCTCACCACTTACCGCCGTTTACACGACCTGTACTCGGCAACCTTCAAGCGGAAGCCCAACGTGGGTGTCGGCCATGGCCTGCCTAAACACTCAAGTCTCTAGTCCAGGTTTATCGCCTATTCGGGTTCCATCCATGAGGAGATCCGGCCGGAGTTTCGCTCACAGCCCCAAACGATGTGAACAGGGTTCCCGAGACACCAAACGGGCGCCCGGTACACCGTGCCACGTGCCTACCGCATCACAGCCCACCCCTACGGTCAGCGCTGCGCACGGCCTCCAGCATACTACAAACACCAGAAACTACTTGCAACTCCTGGACAGAGGACAAGGGTGATTAAGAAGCCGAGAGGGTCCATCGGTTTCGGGCCCAATGCGTGGTAGTAGCTGAATCATGGATCACAAACACAGAACTCAGTTCCTGAGGACGGCTGCAATGAGACAACCCACCATGTACTCCTACATGGCCTCTCACCGCTACCTTCACCAAAACGTGTTCACACACTTAGCTCACACACAGTAGGACATGTTCACACGCCTCTGATTCATCCCCGATGAATCAGACCTGACTCAACTCTAAGCAGTAGCAGGCATGACAAACAAGCAAGAATGAGTAGGCACAACAGGGCTCAAACAACTCCTACCCATGCTAGTGGGTTTCATCTATTTACTGTGGAATGACAGGTCATGCAAAGGATAAAGGGGTTCAGCTACCGCAGCAAGTAACAGATGAATCGTTGTTGTCCTAATGCAGTAAAAGAGAGCAGGAGCGAGAGAGTGGGATTGTATCGGAATGAACAAGGGGGTTTTGCTTGCCTGGCACTTCTGAAGATAACATTGAGTCTTCATCAGTGTCAATGATCACAACGTCGGAACATCGTCTATCGGGAGGGAACAGATACCGGCAACAAAGAAGAAATACAATCAATGCAATGCACAATATGATGCATGCTCATGACATGGCAATATGAATGTGTTTTGAGCTAATGCAACTAGCAACAGATTAAATGAAGTTGGTTTGAATACAAGATTCAAATTCAAACTCCATATGTGATTATTCAAATGCCATTTAATTGATTTGTGCTAAACAGCAGCTATAAGTTGTTCTAACATGCATGAAAATGGTACAGATGGATTCCTTGAATTTTTCTGATAATTTTTCATATATAAATTATTTAATTTGGAGTTACGGTTGAATTACTACGAATGTTAGAAGTTTTAGGCATTTTCTGGAATTTCCTGAATAATATTAAATCCAGAAATGATTATGGCGTCAGCACCACGTCACAGTGACGTCAGCAGGGTCAACTGGGCGCCCCAGGTCAAACCTGACGTGTGGGGGCCACACGTCAGTGACACAGGAGCTAATCCCGGTCAAACCCAGCGCTGATTGGGGTTTGACCAGGGGTGGGGCCCACTGTCAGTGGCTGTGGGGGTGGTTAGCGTGGTCATTAGTGCTAACTAAATCAGCGCCACGTCAGCTGCCGGCGTTGAACCACCGGCAACCTCAGATCGCGGCGGCGTCCGCGTCGGGTTTGCGCTACAGGGCACCGTTTTACTCGTGGTTTGCGGCTACGGCTAGCTGGCAAAGCAGCGCATCTAATGGAGCGAACGGGAGGAGCTGGGGTGGCCTGAGTCGACGGCGGCGAGCTCCAAGGCGGCGGCCGGAGTTCGGGCACCTGCGGGTTTGGCGTTGTGGTGCTCGGGAGGGGAAGCTGGTGGGTTCTACGTGCTCCTAGTGAGGTTTGGAGCACGATGGTGTGCCCGGCTTTGAGCCACGGTGGCTCTGGCCACGACGGTGACGAGGCACGACGGCGGCGAGCTCTCGGGTCCGGCGGAAGCAATGGCTAGAGCGGCCAAACGGCATGGGAAGAAGAGGGGAACGGTTCAGCGGCTCACCGCTAGTCCAACGAGCGCGAGGGCGAGGCCGGGGACGCTCTGTGGGCAGCGAATCAAGCGATGACGGCCGTCGGTGCAGAGGAAGAAGATGGCGTCGGTGACGGCGCTCCAGGGCGTCCGGCGTCTTGTGGCTTCGTGGTAGGGACGGGGACGTCACGGCGGAGCTCGGGGGCGCGTCGGAGAGGCGAGGGGGAGGCGGTGGCCGCGGTGGTGCTCGGCGGCGTGCTGCGGTGCGCTCGGGGATCACAGGAAGAGAGGGAAAGAGAGAGCCAGAGGAGGGGGAGCGGTCCAGAGGGAGAGGGGAAGTGAGAGGGGGGTCGGGGAGGCGCGTGGCGTCACCGGGGCGTCGAGGAGGAAGCAGGAGGTGGCCAGGGGAAGCAGGAGGTGGCCGAGGCCTCTCGGGCGCGCGCCACGCCTCGCCTCTGTCCTTCTGGCGAGGGAGGAAGATAACAGGGGAGGGGTTGGAGATGGGCTGGGCCGGCTGGGCCGGTTGGTGGCGCCAGGTAGGCTGCGGGTAAGTGGCCCAGGTAGGTTTCCTCTCTCTCCTGTTTTTATTTATTGTTTTGTTTTATTTAATTTATTTTGCCACTGTTTTGAATTTAAAATAATTCAAACAATGCCAAAAACTCCTCTGAACATTTTATATTGCTAGATGGACTCTTCCAAAAGCTTATAAAATATTTCAGGGGTATTTGAAATTATATTCTAATTATATGAATATAATTCAAATTCAAATAGCTAATGAATTAAATCCAAAGTCCCAAAAATAATTCCTTAAAAATGTTCAATATTTTGGTTGGGACCAGAACCCTTACCAAAAATTATCAAACATTTAAGAAGAGCATTTTGGAGCAATGAATGAGATTTCTAGGGTTTTTGCCCCTCTTTTATTTAAGTTTTTGAGGCTTCCAAAATTCCTCAGTTCAAGTTTCAAAAATATAGACATGATGCACACATGAAGCTAGCCTAGAGCACTACCAGCAGCTAGGGATGTGACACCCGGGGGCTCCTGTCGGTGTACAAAAGTATGGGCCCTTCTGTACCCCTTACTTGTGCACAGGCAGTCGTAGCCACACCTCCGGCAAGACTTGGCAGGCCAGTAGATGGCAAAATACAAGACTAACAAGACAATATTCAAGCTAGTGAATATGGATTACAAGACAAGCTAGACCTCCCCGGGCAACACCCTTGTCGGGGCGGCCTACGTAGCCCCGGTGAGAGCCTTGCCGGGGCAACTTGCTCAGCACCAGCAAGGCCGCCACCCTTGAGCCTGAGAGTTCAAACACCATCAACAACATCAAGGCCAAGACTCGGGGACGCATACGTAGTAGCTTGCAGATCTTTGTGAAGACTGATAGCCTGTAGGGCTACATGGAGATCAAAAGGCAAACACCCCTGGCAAGGCCCTTGCCGGGGACGAATGCGAGGCCCCCACAAGAGCCTTGCTGGGGACAATTACGGGGCCACAACCCGGCCCGCACCCGACAAGGTTTTGCCACCTCATTGGCGTTCCAGCACGACGACCAGCTTGCCGACTAGGCAGACACCTACGTGGCGGCATGTAGATTCTAGGCCAACTAAGCAAGCACCACGCAGGTGTATTTCACACGCATGGCCTAGAATCTGCATGCCTCGTCAGCTTGGACGCATGTGAAGGCAGGATGAGGCGGTGGTGGACAGGATGGGCCCTAGTGCCATCCCACATAAAGTTGGAGGGCACGTAAGCAGCGCGTTCAATGCGTTTGTCCTACAATGTCATCGATATGCATGTACATTTTAGCTACTTTACACCTCCTGTGTGCCACTATGGCGACCCCTTTGACATATAAAAGGATGCCTGAGGCATACTAGAGAAGGATTCAGACTTTTTGAGTGGGCATGCATAGCAGCTAGTCTAAGAACTCAAGAACACGAAATATACACCCAAAGTTGGACTAGGGTTTTACGCTTCTCAGCGTCCCAAACCTGGGTAACAATCCCTCGTGCTGATCACCAGACCTGCTCTTTGCACAAGTCTCTCCCCGCCAACCGTAGAAGGGATCCTCGTGATCCCATAGGTGCCATTCCCCCGACAACAGGAGATGAGAATGAAACAGAATGAGCATAGATACACGACATGACAACAACAGAATGAAATGATCAAATAAACTATCGACATAGAGCAAGAGTATCAACTACTAAAGGAAATGCAGGTAGAGTAGACTGAACCAATGGTGCTTGATGGCGGCAGAGAGATTTGGTAGACCAGTTCACCCTTCTGCCAAAGGGCTATGTCTGGTTGGAGGGGTTGTGACTTAACACGGAAGATAAACTCTCTTCACCCTATTGTCCTTCAATGCAGAGTTGATCAGACTCATGTTGATTTCACTCGTGTTATATCCTTGGCGGTGATCTCCAAACCTTTGGTCGACCTTGACGAACCACAATCATTCTTGCTTGCTGACGATCAGGCTCGGTAAAGAAAACAACTCTTCAACACTCGAACTGAAACCTATCCGTCTAGAGAGTGTGCAGCTATCAACAGTAATAGGTACAAGAACTCTCACTTAGAACTACTGCGATGCTAAACCACGGTCTAAGTTTGGGATCTTGGTTTTCTCTCTCGGTGGATCTTAAACTCAAATCACTTAGAGAGGGGTTACTCAAATCAATCTTCTAAAAGATTTCAAGCAGAGCAGCCAACGGACAATGTTGGAGCGGGGTAGCTATTTATAGCCATAGCCTTCCCGGATGGGAAAAGACCAAATTGGACATCGGGATCAGCCAATGGCCGAATGACACGAGTCCAACTGTCGGATTTGAGCACAGCAGTAACATAACTTGCAGAGCAAGTAATTCTAACTCCTCGGTCCGAGGCAAATCTCTCACAGCAAAGAAGATTAGAGTCTCTTGCTGGCAAGTACTTGCTCGGAGCACAAAGATATTTCTCTCGCAACATTTATAGATTTTGGCTAAGCATCACATTAGATCTAAGCGTTGAGAAGCTATACCCCTCTTATTAGTACGGAGGTCCTATTACTCAAAAGAAAGAAAGAATAACAACAAAATGAATACTACTTCTCACTTTGTCTTCGACTTCCATCGCTGCAGTCAATTTCTTCGGACGATAGTACCGAATCAAAATCTTTGCTTCAGTAGTAATCTTTTCGAGGGGTCGATTTCTTCACATCAATCTTCTTGACTATATGAATTCAACAAATATAGCGTGTTCTTCTCTGCAACGGAGATATACTTTGGTGAAGTTCCACAAACTCAGCACCGGAGACAACATTCCCTTTCGTTGTTTATGGACTTTTTGTCTCTGGATGCACTAGCAAACAAATCAGTCCATACGTGATATTGTCAACAATCTCCAAAACACAAGCTAGGCAGATATTGCACCAACAACTTTGATGTAAGAACACGGTGAATAGACAGATGTAGTAGTATGTACCGAAAATAGGCTGGCATGTCATATTCAAAGGTATAATGTGTGAGCTAAGCAGATGCAATTTGACCAAACTCGAAGCAATACAAGCTAGACACCCGTCTGGAGAGGTGAGCATGATCATCGAGGACCTAAGAGCTTGGTGGAGGTGGGCTACTTCACCACCACTTCGACTTTTTAGTTGTCTTATAGGTGATGCATTCTGTGTTGGGCTTGTCACTAGCTCGGCTAATGCCCTGACTAGCTATTTGGCTTCTGGTGCTCCCGGGATGGTGGTTCATGTAAAAAATATCTTCATTATCTTAACAAAGACCGACTTCGACCTTTCGAATACAAGCTAGACACCAAATTCAACATGCAACCACATATGACACCACGAAGTTAAAGCAAGAACCTGGGTTGGTGGTTCATGGCGAGCGAGATCATCAACTCCAGAGCTACATTTACCATCTCCATCTGATGATGATACGTCTCCGACGTATCTATAACTTATGAAGTATTCATGCTATTATATTATCATTCTTGGATGTTTTACAATCATTTTATAGCAACTTTATATCATTGTTTGGGACTAACCTATTGAACCAGTGCCTAGTGCCAGTTGCTGTTTTTTTGCTTGTTTTTTACATCGCATGAAATCAATATCAAACAGAGTCCAAACACCACGAAATGTTTTGTGGATTTTTATGGACCAGAAGACACGCAATGGGCCAGAGCAGCACCTGGGGGGTGCCCCAAGGTGGGCACAACCCACGCGGCGCACCTGGGGGCCCAGGTGTGCCCCGTGGATTGTGTCCACCTCAGTGGCCTCCCGCACCCCAGGCGCGCCCTGTGGGTTGTGCCCACCTCCGTGGCCTCCCGCACACCCTCTTCGCCCTATAAATTCTCAAATATTCCAAAAACCCTCGCGGAGAACATAGATCGGAAGTTCCGCCGCCGCAAGCCTCTGTAGCCACCGAAAACCAATCGTGACCCCGTTCCGGCACCATGTGGGAGGGGGGAATCATCATTGGTAGCCATCTTCATCATCCCTGCGGCCACCACGATGAGGAGGGAGTAGTCCACCTTCGGGGCCAAGGGTTTGTACCAGTAGCTATGTGTTTAATCTCTCTCTCTCTCTCTCTCTCTCTCTCTCTCGTGATCTTGAGATGTCATGATCTTGATGTATCATGGGCTTTGTTAACATAGATGGATCGTATGATGTTTCTCCCCTCTCTACACTTGTTGTGATGAATTGAATCTTTACCGTTTGAAGTTTTGTCTTGTCGGGTTGAATGTTCAGATCTGAGAACACATGATGTATGTCTTGTGGTATGAATACCTGAGGTCACAATGGGGTATCATATTGGTTCACTTGATGTATGTTATGGCACTCAACTTGCGGATTCCCGAGGTGACATTGGGGTAATCTATGCATAGGGGTTGATGCATGTTTTTATTATCTTTTCTCTGATAGAAACTTTGGGGTCCCCTTGTAGTTCTTTGTGTGGATTGAATATTATGATCATGAAGTTGTTTGACGCATATCATATAAATAACTCACAGATACTTGAGGTGACATTGGAGTACCTAGGTGACGTTAGAGTTGGTTGATGTGTGTCATATGGTGTTATTCTAGTACGAATTCTTGGCTAGATTGATCGGAAAGAATAGCTTTGAGGTGGTTTCATACCCTAAAAACAATTTCTATCTTTTGTTCTCTGCTAATAGGCACTCAGGAGTGATTCTTTATTGGAGTTTGAGGGATAATAATATGATCCAACTATGTTAGCATTGTTGAGAGATTGCACTGGCGAAACTACGGACCCTAGGCCTCATTTTCCATCATTGCAATACCGTTTGTGCTCCATTTTACTATTTACTACCTTGCTATTTTTTATTATTCACACTACGAAAACTCATATCTACTATCCATATTACACTTTTATCACCATCTCATTGCCGAACTAGTGCAGCTATACAATTTTACATTGCATTAGGTGTGTTCAGGACACAAGATATGTCTTGTATTTTATTGCAGGGTTGCTTGATAGAGACTATCTTCATCCTACGCCTCCCATGGATTGATAAACCTTAGGTCATCCACTTGAGGGAAAATTGCTACTGTCCTACAAAACTCTGCGCTTGGAGGCCCAACATGAGTCTACAAGAATAAAGTTGTGTAGTAGATATCAAGCTCTTTTCTGGAGCCGTTGCTTGGGAGGTGAGTGCTTCAAGGTATATCTTTAGATCTTGCAATAGAATATCTTACTTTTTTGTCTTATCACTAGTTTTGTTCATAAAAGAAACTACAAAAAAAATGGAGATTGGGTTACCTCAAATTCTTCGTTATCTTTATAATGTCTATCTTGAGAATAAGGGTTCCGATAATTGTGCTCAATTGCTAGAAAAGAATTCAATGATATTTATGGCATAAAATGTTTGAATGATGCGCATGATTGCAATATTGCTAGTTTGAATTCCTTGAATATTCATGATACTAATGATGATTGCACTAGCCATGATAATGATGTCTCCTACAAGGATGTCAATTTTTGCAGAGTAAATTGGGAGTGAAAACACCCACCAAAAAGGGAAGACATGTTTTGTAAGAAGCATAAATATTTAGAAACAAAAAAATTGCAAGAGAGGCTAGATGATCATGCTGAAAGATTTAATTTTTTTTGCCATCCTTGTGAACTTTGCAACAAACATAGTCATTTAAATCTCCAATGCTATTTGTTTCATGATCAAATCGTGTCCAAAAATTCTGATAACTTGATTACCCTTGAGCATCATAAAGATCTTAGTATTCTTTTGGGGTATGAAGAAATGAAACGTATAACTAAGAGTATTCCAAAATTAATCTCAATAGATTTCTTGATTTTGATGTAGAGGAAATTTATATGTTTTGTGCGGTGAATTGCATTGAGAATCCTTATATTGCCAACTATCTGAAGACAAGAAAACAAATAGAGTATGAAGAGAGTACTAATGAAAGGGAAAATATTTCCCAATACCCTCCTAGTGTTTATTATGATGAATCGGGTAACGAGGAGGAGCTTCCTATCCAATCAATCTCTTCAACAAGAAGCTCGAAAAAATTGATTAAACCCACATGTGAGGTGGTGAACAAAAAGAAAAGAAGAAAAAGTAGAGGTAAAAAAGGCAACTCTCCCAAGTAATATTGCTCCTATCACCATTGTGCCTCATGAAAGTGAATCAAATATGTTGATGGAGGACGATGATTACAATGATGAAAGTGGGTTTGGAAGAGTGTCAACTATAGGTAGTAGTGATCCCACTATTTTGGAGGGTGTTGAATATTATTAAAATATTGATGAAAGTGGATTTGGAGAGGTCATGACTTTATTCAGTGATACATCCACTATTTTGGAAGAGGTTTCAATTGACTATGACAATAATGTTGCTATCTATGATGATTATGATGACATGTATGCCATAAAGAGTAATATATGTTCTATGCTTTCGGATCATGAAAAGAATGACTTACGTGATGATTATATGGATAAATCTATTCATGATGCTACTAAAAATTTTTATGAGAGAGTAACTTATGATTTATGATGCTCTTGTTACGTTTCAATCCTTATCTTTTATGCGAGCATAATTGAACTCATCATGCCTAGCTAAAAGGCATTAAAGAAAAGCAATTGTTGGGAGACAACCCAACACTTTTACCTACTGTTTTTATGTGTTCACATGATTTTTCTACTGTAGTAATCATGTTTTATTGCTTTTGTCTCAATAAAGTGCCAAGTAAAGCCTTTGGGATAGTGTGGATGATAGTTGACTTGAATCTGTGCAAAAACGTAAACTTTTGCGCCCATTCCAGGAAATTCTAAAATTCAATAGAACGTGCTTCTGATCTGAATTTTTTATAAGTGATAGATATACAAATTCCCTAGGTTGTCCTTATTTTTCATAAGTTTTGGAGTAGCAGAAGTATGGTTGGAGTACATATGACTTTAGACTGTTCTGTTTTTGACAGATTCTGTTTTCAATGCATAGTTTGCTTGTTCACTAGTTTCTATGGCTTATATTGCTCAATATAAATTTTGGAAATGATATGCTACAGTAGGCATTGTGTGGAACAATTATGAATCTTGTCTTTGATAGTACGAAAGTGACATGGTTTGTTTTATCATACAAACGCATCTCACGAAGTGCCGTTATGTTTTGTGTGATTGAAGTTTTTCAAGTTTTGGTTGAGATATCGATACAAGGAGTACAAGGAGTGACAATACCCTAATCTTGGGTATGCCCAAAGCACCCCAACGTAATATTCAAGGAAGATACAAGCAACTAAGCTTGGGGATGCCCCGGAAGGCATCTCCTCTTTCGTCTCCAACATTATCGGTAATCTTACTTGAGGCTATATTTTTCATTCGTCAGATGATATGTGTTTTTCCTGGAGCATAATTTTATTTTGTTAGTATTTCCTTGCTTTTATTTAGAATAATGTTTTGCATTTTTCTTTTCAATAAAAATGTCAAGGATAGCCTTTACCATGCTTATTTAGCAAGTCTACATATTGCTGTTTCAAAACAGAAAGTTTATCACTGTTGCAAAAATTCCCAAGAAAAGTCAGAATGTGATAAAATGTTTAATTTTTTTGCATAGTAAGCTATAATAAATTTGGTACAGTGTGGTAATTTTTCAGAATTGTTGGAGTTGGGGAAGTATGATGAATCTTGCATTCTTTACATACTGTACTGTTCTGGCAGATTGTTGTCATGGTTGCATTGTTAGCATATATTTGCTTTTTTAATGATTCTATTTGACGATAGGACTATTAAATATGCATAGGCATCTAGTATGCAATGTTAAATAATAATTTTAGTGATTTGCTATAGTAGAGAATCATAAGGTTATTGCATTGATTTATACTAACGTATCTCACGAGTTCTTGTTGAGTTTTGTGTGGATGAAGTTTCCAGTATTAGGTAAAGCGTGATATGAGAGGAATTAAGGAGACACAAAAGCTCAAGCTTGGGGATGCCCAAGGCATCCCAAGTTAATATTCCAAGAAGTCTGAAGCATCTAAGCTTGGGGATGCCCCGGTAGGCATCCCACCTTTCTTCTTCAACAATTATCGGTTAGTATCTGTTGAACCTAAGTTTTTGCTTCTTCACATGATGTGTGCTATTATTGAAATGTTATTTGTTTTGTTTTGCTTTCTGTTTTAATAAAATACTTAGATCTAGAAGTTTTTAAATAAAAGAGAGTACAAAATTAGCTACCCATTTGCTTAACTACTCGCTTGATATTCAGCTTTATCTTTTTGGAGTAGTTTGTCATTTACTCTTGTGCTTCACTTATATCATATGATTAATTTTTTGAATGAATTGAATATCATGAAGTTAAAATTACATGTTCATATCATTCCGAGTAGTGACTTCACATTGGGTTTAGAAAGTGAAATCTTTTGAAGCTTGAAAATCACAATATCGGTCATACAAGCAATTCATGAATGATTACTATAAGGAAGAGAACTTTCACATGCAAATACACTATCTTGGAAATATTTTGTGATTGTGAGCCCCCATCAAAATATTATAGGCCAAAATTATTGACGTTAGACAAGGAAAACAATGTAATGATTTATGTTTGTTCATACTCACATAGAAGTTATATTGTCATAGATCCATCAACATGTGGTGCTTGCCCCCCATATTTGCTAGCCAAAATTCCGCACCAAGTAGAGATACTACTTGTGGATCCAAAAACCCTTAAACCCAAATCTTATTCTCAAGAGTCCACCATACCTACCTAAGAATAGTGTAAGATCCTTCAAATAAGTTGTCATCGGTGCAATAAGGCAATAAAAATTTCTTCTAAAAATGTGAGATCATTTAGTGTAAGAGAAAATTGAGCATTCTACGAACTTGTGATGGTAAAGTATAAAACCGATAGACTGCATAATAAAGGTTGCCATCACAAGGGGCAATATAGTGTGACATTCTTTTGCACTAAGGGGTTGAGCATACAAACAAATAAGGGCATGGCAACCTCTGCTTCCCTCTGCGAAGGTCCTATCTTTACTTTTCTGTATTTACTTTCATGCAAGAGTCAAAGTTTTTCTCTCAATTCCTTTTTATTTTTCTCTTTTGGCAAGCATCATGTCGTGAGGAAAGATCTAGGCACATATATCCAGTTGGATATGGGTAGCATGAGTTATTATTGTTGACATCACCATTGAGGTGAATATGTTGGGAGATGAAATTATAAGCCCCTATCTTTCTATGTGTGCGGTTAAAATGTTTTGCTCATGTGTATGTGGTGAGTGTTAGCAATCATAGAAGACTATATGATGGTTGAGTATGTGGAGCTCTTACTTAGACTTTGTTGAATAAGTGGAATTGAAATTGTTTGGTGACTGAGAAGTACATAGGTTGTTGAGTTTCAAGAGAATTCATTGTTTCAACCTTAACATGTGAATTGGTTCCTACTTTGTCATGATGAGTTTTATGAGAAAGAATTGGTGTTATGATGCTAGGTAAAGTGATTGAAATTATCATTGATCAAACTTATGCGCTTTGCTAGAATTCACGCTTCATAAATTATTTCTTTTATCATTTACCTACTCGAGAACGAGTAGGAATTAAGCTTGGGGATGCTGATACGTCTCCAACGTATCTATAATTTATGAAGTATTCATGCTGTTATATTATCATTCTTGGATGTTTTATAATCATTTTATAGCAACTTTATATCATTTTTTGGGACTAACCTATTGACCCAGTGCCCAGTGCCAGTTGCTATTTTTTGCTTGTTTTTTACATCACACAAAATCAATATCAAATGGAGTCCAAACACCGCGGAACTTTTTGTGGATTTTTATGGACTAGAAGACCACCAATGGGCCAGAGCAGCACCTGGGGTTGCCCCGAGGGGGGCACAACCCACCAGGGCGCGCCTGGGCCCCCAGGCGCTCCCCGGTGGGTTATGCCCACCTCAGTGGCCTCCTGCACCCCCTCTTCTCCCTATAAATTCTCAAATATTCCAAAAACCGTCACGGCGAACCTAGATCGGAAGTTCCACTGCCGCAAGCATTTGTAGCCACCTAAAACCAACCGGTACCCCATTCCGACACCCTGCCGGAGGGGGGAATCACCACCGGTGGCCATCTTCATCATCCCGGCGGCCACCATGACGAGGAGGGAGTAGACCACCTTCCGGGATATAAGTGTATGAAAGCTCAACAAAATAAACTAAGTGGGTGTGCATCCAACTTGCTTGGTCAAGAAGACCTAGGGCATTTTGAGGAAGCCCATCATTGGAATATACAAGCCAAGTTCTATAATGAAAAATTCCGACTAGTATATGAAAGTGACAACAAGGGAGACTCTCTATCATGAAGACCATGGTGCTACTTTGAAGCACAAGTGTGGAAAAGGATAGTAACATTGTCCCTTCTCTCTTTTTCTCTCATTTGTTTTATTTTGTTGGGCTTCTTTGGCCACTTTTTTTATTTGGGCTTCTTTGGCCTCTTTTATTGTTCATAAAGTCCGCAGTCTCATCCCGACTTGTGGGGGAATCCTAGTCTTCATCATCCTTTCCTCACTTGGGAAAATGCTCTAATAATGAAGATCATCATACTTTTATTTACTTACAACTCAAGAATTACAACTCAATACTTAGAACAAAATATGACTCTATTTGAATGCCTCCGGCGGTGTACCGGGATATGCAATGAATCAAGAGTGACATGTATGAAAGAATTATCAAGGTGGTTTTGCCACAAATACGATGTCAACTACATGATCATGCAAAAGCAATATGACAATGATGGAGCGTGTCATAATAAACGGAATGATGGAAAGTTGCATGGGAATATATCTCGGGATGGCTATGGAAATGCCATGATAGGTAGGTATGGTGGCTGTTTTGAGGAAGGTATGTGGTGGGTGTATGGTACCGGCGAAAGTTGCGCGGCACAAGAGAGGCTAGCAATGGTGGAAGGGTGAGAGTGCGTATAGTCCATGGACTCAACATTAGTCATGAAGAACTCATATACTTATTGCAAAAATCTACAAGTTATTGAAACAAAGTACTATGCGCAAGCTCCTAGGGGGATAGATTGGTAGGAAAAGACCATCGCTCGTCCCCGACCGCCACTCATAAGGAAGACAATCAATAAATAAATCATGCTCCAACTTCATCACAAAACGGTTCACCATACGTGCATGCTACGGGAATCACAAACTTCAACACAAGTATTCCTCAAATTAAAAACTACTCAACTATCATGACTCTAATATCACCATCCTCATATCTCAAAACAAATATCAAGTATCAAACTTCTCATAGTATTCAATGCAGTTTCTATGATAGTTTTTATTATACCCAACTTGGATGCCCATCATATTAGGACCAATTTTATAACCATAGCAAATACCCTACTGTTCTAAAAGACTCTAAAAATAATATAGGTGAAGCATGAGAAATCAATAATTTCTACAAAATAAAACCACCACCGTGCTCTAAAAAGATATAAGTGAAGCACTAGAGCAAAGTTGTCTAGCTCAAAAGATATAAGTGAAGCACATAGAGTATTCTAATAAATTACGAATCATGTGTGTCTCTCCCAAAAGGTGTATACATAAAGGATGATTGTGGTAACTAAAAAGCAAAGACTCATATCATACACAACGCTCCAAGCAAAACACATATGATGTGGTGAATAAAAATATAGCTCCAAGTAAAGTTACCGATGGATGAAGACGAAAGAGGGGATGCCTTCGGGGGAATCCCCGAACTTAGGCTCTTGGTTGTCATTGGAAATTACCTTGGGGTGCCTTGGGAATCCCCAAGCTTAGGCTCTTGCCACCCCTTATTCCATAGTCCATCGAATCTTTACCCAAAACTTGAAAAGTTCACAACACAAAACTCAACAGAAAACTCGTAGTTCCGTTAGTATAAGAAAATAAATCACCACTTAGGTACTTTTGTGAACTCATTCTAAATTCATATTGGTGTAATATCTACTGTATTCCAACATCTCTATAGTTCATACCCTCCGATACTACTCATAGATTCATCAAAATAAGCAAACGACACAGAGAAAAAAGAATCTATCAAAAACAGAACAGTTTGTTGTAATGTGTATCAAACGTATACTTATGGAACTCAAAAATTCTACCAAATTAGGAAGTCCTAATAAAATCGTGTACCAATCAAGAGCAAAAAAATAAGATCAAAAGCATGTTTCTGTGAATTATCAAAACTAATTTACTGAGTGCAAAAGTTTCTGATTTTCAGTAGGATCAACACAACTATCATCGTAAGCCATCCTAAAGGTCTTACTTGTCACTTTATTGAAACAAAAGCTATAAAACATGATTACTAAAGTAGCATAATCACGTGGACACACAAAAACAGTAAGGTTAAATATTGGGTTGTCTCCCAACAAGCGCTTTTCTTTAATGCCTTTTAGCTAGTCATGATGATTTCAATGATGCTCACATAAAAGATAAGAATTGAAAAGATAAAGAGAGCATCATGAAGAATATGACTAGCACATTTAAATCTAACCCACTTCCTATTCCTAGGGATATTGTGAGCAAACATATTATGGGAACAATAATCAACTAGCATAGGAAGGCAAAGCAAGCATAACTTTAAAACTTTAAGCACATAGAGAGGAAACTTGACATTATTGCAATTCCTACAAGCATATATTCCTCCCTCATAATAATTTTCAGTAGCATCATTAATGAATTCAACGATATAACCATCACATAAAGCATTCTTTTCATGAACTACAAGCATAGAAAATTTACTACTCTCCACATAAGCAAATTTCTTCTCATGAATAGTGGGAGTATCATAAGAGACTCGAATACTATAAATTGTTTCCACATTAAAAGAGTAATGTTCAGAAAAAGGGTAATCATGATCATGAAAAGTTTTATAAATATAATCATCACTACTTTTATAGCATAACTTTCATCACAATAATCATCATAAGTAGCAACTTTGTTCTCATGATAATCAATTGAAACCTCTTCCAAAATAGTGTATTCATCACTAAATAAAGTCATGACCTCTCCAAATCCACTTTCATAAATATTATAAGATTCAAAACCCTCCAAAATAGTGGGATCATTACTTCCTAAAGTTGACACTCTTCCAAACCCACTTTCATCAATATAACCATCATAAATAGGAGGCATGCTATCATCATAATAATTTGCTCATCAAAACCTCGGAGGCTAAAAATATCATCTTCATTAAACGTAGCATCCCCAAGCTTAGGACAAACATTAATTGCAGCAAATATATTCTCAAACATGTCATTCTCATCAAACATAGCATCCCCAAGCATGGGCCTTTTCATATCATAAGCATGATCACACTCATCATTAATAGTATGGATAACAACAATAGTATAGCAATTATCATCATCACAATGAGTAACAGGAGCAACATCATTTGGGAGGGATACCTTTCTACCTTTGCTTCTCCATCTTTTATTTTTCTTCTTCACATCATGTGTGGGTTTAACCCTGTTTTTTGAGCTGCTTATTATTGAGATTGGTTGAATATAAAGCTCCTCCTTGTTACCTGATTCATCATAAGAAATAATAGGAGGATATTGGGAAGTCTCTTCCCTTTCATTAATATTCTCTTAATCTTCTATTTGCTTTCTTTTCTTTATGTAATTGGCAATATGAGGATTTTCAATGCAATTCATCGCACAATACATATAAATTTCCTCTAGATCAATATCAAGGAATTTCTCATGGTTATATTCTGGAATATGCTTAGTTATATGTTTCATTTCTTCATAACCCAAAAGCAAACTAAGTTAATTATGATGTGCAAGGGAAATCAAGTCATCACAATTTTTGGACACGATTCGATCATGAAACAATTTGCATTGGAGATTTAAATGACCATGTTCATTTCAAAGTTCACAAGTATGGCAAAGAAATTTTAAATTTTCAACACAAACATCTAGCCTTTCTTGCAACCATTTAGTTTCTAAATACTTATGCCTCTTGCAAAATCTATTTTCCCTATTTGGTGTGTACTTGCAAACTCTATGCACTCCACAAAAGTTGACATGCTTATAAGAGACATTTTCATCATGACTACTGCAATCATCGTTAGTACTATGGATATTCAAAGAGTTCATACTAACAACATTGCAATCATGCTCATCATTCAAAGATTTAGTGCCAAACATTTTATAGACTTCTTCTTCTAGCACTTGAGCACAAATTTCCTTTCCATCATTCTCACGAAAGATATTGAAAAGATGAAGCGTATGAGGCAAACTTAATTCCATTTTTTTTGTAGTTTTCTTTTATAAACTAAACTAGTGATAAAACAAGAAACCAAAAGATTCGATTGCAAGATCTAAAGATATACCTTCAAGCACTCACCTCCCCGACAACGGCGCCAGAAAAGAGCTTGATGTCTACTACACAACCTTCTTTTTGTCGACGTTGTTAGTCCTCCAAGTGCAGAGGTTTGTAGGAAAGTAGAAAATTTCCCTCAAGTGGATGACCTAATGTTTATCAATCCGTGGGAGGCGTAGGATGAAGATGGTCTCTCTCAAACAACCCTGCAACCAAATAACAAAGTCTCTTGTGTGCCCAACACACCCAATACAATGGTAAATTGTATAGGTGCACTAGTTCGGCGAAGAGATGGTGATACAAGTGAAATATGTATGGTAGATATAGGTTTTTGTAATCTGAAAAATATAAAGACAACAAGGTAACAAGTGGTAAAAGTGAGCGTAAACGGTATTGCAATGCTAGGAAACAAGGCCTAGGGTTCATACTTTCACTAGTGCTAGTTCTCTCAACAATAATAACATAACTGGATCATATAGCTATCCCTCAACATGCAACAAAGAGTCACTCCAAATTCACTAATAGCGGAGAACAAACGAAGAGATTATTGTAGGGTACGAAACCACCCCCAAGTTATCCTTTCTTATCGATCTATTCAAGAGTTCGTAGTAAAATAACATGAAGCTATTCTTTCCATTCGATCTATCATAGAGTTCATACTAGAATAACACCTTAAGACAAAATCAACCAAAACCCTAATGTTACCTAGATACCCCAATGTCACCTGAAGTATCCGTGGGTATGATTGTACGATATGCATCACACAATCTCAGATTCATCTATTCAACCAACACAAAGAACTTCAAAGAGTGCCCCAAAGTTTCTACCGGAGAGTCAAGACAAAAACGTGTACCAACCCCTATGCATAAGTTCACAAGGTCACTGAAACCGCAAGTTGATAACCAAAACATACATCAAGTAGATCACGTGATATCCCATTGTCACCACAGATAAGCACGATAAGACATACATCAAGTGTTCTCAAATCCTTAAAGACTCAATCCGACACGACAACTTCAAGAGGAAAACTCAATTCATCACAAGAGAGTAGAGGGGGAGAAACATCATAAGATCCAACTATAATAGCAAAGCTCACGATACATCAAGATCATATCACCTCAAGAACACGAGAGAGAGAGAGATCAAACACATAGCTACTGGTACATACCCTCAGCCCCGAGGGTGAACTACTCCCTCCTCGTCATGGAGAGCGCCGGGATGATAAATATGGCCATCGGTGATGGATTCCCCCTCCGGCGGGGTGCCTGAATAGGGTCCCGATTGGTTTTTGGTGGCTACAATGGCTTGTGGCGGCGGAACTTTGGATCTAATGTGCTCCTGGATGTTTTCGGTGTATATGGATACATATAGGTGAAAGAAGTCGGCCGGGGGAGCCACGAGGGGCCCACAAAGGTGGGGGGCGCGCCTCCCTGCCTCGTGGCTTCCTCGAAGCTTCCCTGACGTCTACTCAAAGTCTCCTGGATTGCTTCTGTTCCAAAAATAACTCTCCCGAAGGTTTCATTCCGTTTGGACTCCGTTTGATATTCCTTTTCTTCAAAACAACAATTTGGGCTGGGCCTCCGGTTAATAGGTTAGTCCCAAAAATAATATAAAAGTTTATAATAAAGCCCATAAACATCCAAAATAGGTAATATAGTAGCATAGAACAATAAAAAATTATAGATACGTTGGAGACGTATCAGGGGTCTCTCACAAATGCTCACGCTCTCTCTCCCGAGGTGTCTTTCTTGCACACATGCTCTCAATATCACCCTCCATCCCTCTCGCAACCATTTACAACTGTTTTCACTAACCTTTATTATAAGCACTCTTCCTAGCACACGCATACGCACGCACAATCCCCATCAACCCTTTCTCTATACATAGACATACCTACATGTCTCCCTCATGCACATTATCTTTAGGTCTATCTCGCACGCATTATCTCCACCTCTGTTCCTAGTTGACAAATATGATTCCAGTAGAGCATTCGGTAGGATGCCCCTTAAAGTTAGGTTGGATGAATGGTAATATCAGAGACAAGGTATTACGTTAGTCCGGGGACCTAGGGTTACAAATCCTAGCCGATTTTGTTAGTGGACATAGAGTCCTTCAGGACTCATGTATCTATGTCTTGTACGAATAGTCCTCCATGGGTCTCCCTGAATGCGTCACGGGCCGACTAATGTGGCGCAGGATGGAACCAACCCAAGGGCCTCACCTTGGCCCACCAAACCTCACGCGGTGACACACCCTCTACCCCTAGGTCTCGTTATCTTCTCACACCCACACATACCAACACAAACACCACACAAACTATTTCTCCTCATGCCTCTATCCCCCTTGCATGGTCACACTCAAGGGCATATCTTGCTGTGACATCCTATTCGTCTCTCTCTCTAGACCTCTCTCATTTCTCGTGATATCTCTCCCTCACCCCCCCACCGCCGGGCCCCTCTATCCATGCGTCTCTCAAATACATAGACACCCTCTCTAGGCCCTGCCAAATACGTCAACTACACATTAACACATGTTTCATCTTATCACATGCCCCATTGATCTAAAAAGCCCTCTTTTCACTTTTACTTCACATACAACATTCCTTTTGAATAAAAACCACACAAAGTGTGGCCAAAAATTTATTTTAGAAATTCTACATATATACAACATTACAAAGTTATATGGAGTATGGAAGTTAATCTCCATTGCATGGTGCACCCAATTATATTTATTCCGCATTATGAATTTTTATATTTTTAAACTATATATAAAGTTAGTCATAATAAAGAGAAACAAAGGGCATCTCTGCATCACACCCCCCCTCTATGCCCCTTTCACGTACACGCATGAACTATCTCTAGGCCCTCTAAAAGTACGCCCCCAGCAAATTCACGCATGTTTCATCATTCTCTCGCGATATATACAACGATGATCAATGTATTTGAAGAGAAAGCATGATACATTCATTGCACTTCAGAATCCACTCATTACGGTCACCATTTATGTCTTGTGGTTATTATACAGTCAAGGGCTCACCGTACAGCTCCGTATTTGTTGAAGACATGACTAGCTGACCAGTTAATTGATCCACGTGGCGCATCTAGTGATGCATCATTATTATCTCACTACCATAGGGCCCACCTGTTGGCGGGTATAATAATGAAAACAAACAATAAAAAATTACTGGATAGTGGGTATTGGAAGTCATGACCGCGGGCACAGTGGACAAGGTGACCTTATATTGGTATGCTGAGCCGTCTCTTTTAATACACAAGAACTAGTGTGATGATTATACACACACGCACGCATGCACATAAAACGCATGCATGAAACACTCACACGTACACACGCAGCCACGCAACACTCACACGCACACACGCATGCACGCAACACTCTCACACACACACACACGCATGCATGCACACACCGCATGACCAACACACACGCTCAAGTTCTCAACTTACATGTGCATGCGCACATATCAGGCCCTGACAGACACATACACAACCAGGTGGTTCACGTGCATGGGTTGGAGTCTTGTGGTGGTTGCGTAAATTTGTGTTTATTTTACTCTTTTCCTCTAAAAATTGACAGGTAGGACTTGAGGGAGTCCTGGATTAAGGGGTATCCGGACAGCCGGACTGTATACGTCGTCCGGACTATTGAAGCGTGAAGATACAAGACTCAAGACTTCGGCCCGTGTCCGGATGGGACTCTCCTTTGCATGGAAAACAAGCTTGGCGATCCGGATATTGTGTTTCCTTCCTTGTAACCGACTCCATGTAAACCCTAGCCCCCTCTGGGGTCTATATAAACCGGAGAGGTTGGTCCTTAGAAGGCCGATCACAATTACAATCATACCATCATAGGCTAGCTCTTAGGGTTTAGCCTCTATGATCTCGTGGTAGATCTACTCTTGTACTACTCATGTCTTCAATATTAATCAAGCAGGAAGTAGGGTTTTACCTCCATCGGGAGAGCCTCAACCTGGGTAAACATTGTGTCCCTTGCTTGCAGTTACCATCAGCCTAAGATGCATAGATCGGGACCCCCTACCCGAGATCCGCCGGTTTTGACACCGACATTGGTGCTTTCATTGAGAGTTCCTCTGTGTCATCGCCGCAAGGCTCGATGGCTCGTCTCGTCGTCAAGGACAACATTACCTTGGGGGGAGCTCTGGCTGTAGGCCAAACTCTCTGAATTGGTGGCTTTATCATGGCTGCCCCATCGGCGGGTGCGCCGACGATGGCCTCTCGGGTCATCAAGCACAACATTCGCGTCAGTTCGGAACTCGCCAAACAGATGTCCGGTGGAGCTATCCTCCCTTAATGAGCTCTTGGATCGCATCGCCACTCTGGGAGTCGCTACAGACTATGACCGGATCGGGTTTAAACCCGACCAAAGGGACATCAGATGCCCGCCACCCACCCATGAGATAGCAGTAGTGGAGGAACCACACACGGACTGCCCCTCAACTTTGAGGACGAATTATGCCCGGGTCACCAAACTCCGTGAGCCGAACACCTGATCAAAGGAAAATGTGACCCGGGTCCCGGACTTAGAATCGGGCATTGGGCCTAAGAGATTGGGCAACACTCCGGATCCCGAACTATCCGACTCGGAACCTCCCATGCCCCTGGGTGCTAGATCGGATCAGAATCCGGATTCAGCTAACAAAACCCACCTGGACTTAAACCGTCTCTCCCGCATCAGGCAAGAGCCCCAGGAGACAGTACATCGCTACTGGGCCAGATTCCTCCTTGTGTTAAACAAGGTCAAGGATTGCCGCGAGGAGGACGTAGTCTCACCCTTCTGCAAAAACTGCACGAACAAAGGAATCCTTAATGCTATAAGTTGCCATGACATAGTACACTTTGCGGACTTGGCAACCATAGTACATAAGTACTGTGCGATGGAAAGTGCCTGGCAAACCCGAACAGAATTTTGGGACAGTATGGCTCTCACCAAAACCTTTGTCTGAACTAAGCGGGCGAACTCTCGTAAGTCGGTCGATCCAATTCCCAAGAAACCAAAGCCCGCCTCGGGGCGGGGAACCGTATTGGAAGAATGGCTCAATAGACCATGTAAACTCCAAAGCACTCCGGATATAACACCAACTCATAGCCTTAGAGCATGTTGAATACTCCGGCAGGTTTCAAAAAGTGACGAGGATCTTCTTGCAAGCCATAAAGCAGAACAACATGCCGCCAATGAACACAATACGGTATTAACAGTCTTTGAGACTTTCGCCTCAAACAATAGGCGCAAGCGAGCTCATTGAAGCTCTGCTGAAATTTGCCATGTGGCAAAGATAAACCCCTGGAACGACACTACTATAACTTTCAATGCCAGTGATGAACCTCGATTCCAGACTGTTCGGGCACCGGCCGCTCTGGTCCTTAGCCCAGTCATGGACGGCTTTCGGCTCACTAAAGTACTCATGGACGGCGGAAGCGGATTATACTTCATCTATGAAGAAATGCTCAACAAGATGGAAATTGATAAAGGCCGCATTGAGCAAAGCGGCACCACCTTCAGGGGAATCATTCCTAGTCGGGAAGCGCGGTGTGCAGGAAAAATCACACTCGATGTGGTATTCGGCACCCCGGAAAGTTACAGGTCTGAAGAAATCACATTCCAAGTGGCTCCTTTTAGCAGCGGATATCACGCCCTTCTAGGGCGGGATGCGTTTACGAGCTTTCAAGCCATACCCCATTACGGGTACATGAAGCTTAAAATACCCAGGCCCAATGGAATCATCACTCTAGCCAGTGATCTGGACGTCGCACTTCGCGCCGAAAAAAAAACCGCAACACTAGCCATGGAAGCATTATCCGAAGCCCTAGCAGCCGAAGAATTAACAACGCTACCGGCCATCATGGACAGGGACGACGTGATACTCGACAAGCGACCCAAGTCCACCTCATTTAAACCCGCAGACGAGATAGTCAAATTCCAAGTCCATCCAACGGACCCCACAAAGACAACATCGATCGGGACACAGTTGAGACCCGCAATGGACGCTGCACTACGAGACTTTTTAGGCGAGAATTGGGACATTTTCGCCTGGCACCCATCGGACATGTCGGGCATCCCGCATGGATTGGCCGAACACAGCCTTAACATACTAAAGGGATACAAACCTGTCAAACAAACCCTAAGGCGATTTTTAGAGCCCAAACGACAAGCAATGGGGCAAGAGCTAGCCAAGCTACTCGAGGCCGGATTCATCAGCGATATTAAACATCCGGATTGGCTGGCAAGCTTGGTAATGGTACCAAAGAAGGACAAATCTTGGCGCCTATGCGTCGACTTCAAAGACCTCAACAAGGCTTGCCCCAAGGATCCCTTTCCCCTCCCTCGCATCGATCAAATTATCGATACCACAGCTGGACACGACTCGCTGTGCTTTCTCGACGCATACTCTGGATACCATCAAATAAAGATGGCAGAGTCCGACCATGCTGCAACAACTTTCATAACGCCATATGGCCCTTTTTGCTTCAACACTATGCCTTTCGGGCTTAAGAATGCCGGTGCAACCTATCAATGCATGATTCAAACATGCCTGGAAAAACAAATCGGCAAAACAGTGGAGGCATATGTGGAGGACGTGGTCATAAAAACAAGACACGTCGAAACCCTAATAGATCATTGAGCCTTACATTTGATAACCTCCGGACATACGACATCAAGTTGAATCCGAAAAATGCGTTTTCGGCGTCCCCTTGGGGAAACTGCTGGGCTTCATTGTTTCCAATAGAGGAATTGAAGCGAATCCGGCAAAAATCCGAGCTCTATCGTAGTTGGATATACCAACAGACCTCAAGCACATCCAGAAACTGGCTGGATGCGTGACTGCTTTGAGCCTCCTTATCTCCAGGTTAGGAGAAAAGACATTACCTCTTTACCGCCTCCTTCGGCGCACCGAACACTTCGTGTGGACGGATGCAGCCGCGGCCGGACTCGATGAAATAAAGACCTTACTAG
The DNA here is from genome assembly GCF_002162155.2 of Triticum dicoccoides. Lineage (NCBI taxonomy): Eukaryota > Viridiplantae > Streptophyta > Magnoliopsida > Poales > Poaceae > Triticum > Triticum dicoccoides. The sequence goes on along the minus strand of NC_041387.1, from coordinate 208,920,003 downwards.
CCAGTAATCCAGTCCTAATAGCGCCAAATATCGGCGAGCCCATGCTACTATACATAGCAGCAACACATCAAGTTGTAAGCGCAGTGCTCGTCGTCGAACAAGAGGTTGACGGATACAAATCCCAGCTCCAAAAGCCGGTTTATCACGTATCCACAGTACTCACCCCATGCAAATCCCGATACCCACACTATCAAAAAATAGCATACGCGGTCTTCATGGCAGTCCGGAAGCTACGACACTACTTTCAAGAGTGTTCAATTACGGTGGACTCCGAAGTTCCACTCAATGATATAATAAATAACCGCGACACTACGGGCCGGATTGCTAAATGGGCAATCGAGCTCCTTCCGTTCGACATAATATACAAACCACGGCGGGCCATCAAGTCACAAGTACTGGCTGACTTTGTCGCCGAATGGACAGAAGCTGAACTCCCTAAAGATTATGGCGCGTACTCCAACTGGATCATGCACTTCGACGGCTCTAAAATGCTGGCGGGATTGGGAGCAGGTGTAGTCCTGACGTTTCCTATCGGAGACACGGTCCAGTACATCCTCCAAATATTATACACAGACTCCAACAATGCAGCCGAATATGAGGCTTAGTTGCACGGTGTTCGAATGGCAGTCTCTATGGGCATCCATTGCCTGGAAGTGCGCGAGGATTCAAACCTCGCAATATCACAAATAAACGGAGACTTCGATGCCAAGGATCCGAAAATGGCGGCCTACCGTAATGCCATCCTCAAAATGTCAGCTCGGTTCGAGGGGCTCGAATTCCACCATGTGGCTCGAGAAAACAATCACGCGGCTGACGTTCTTGCCCGCATCGGCGCTAAACGCGATCCCGTCCCACCTAACATATTCCTGGAAAGGTTGTTCAAGCCATCCGTGGTATGGTAAGGGGAGTCCGGCAATACCAGAACGGATCCGAACACACCCCAGATTCCGAACCATCAGACATAATCGGAGGCTCTGCCACCGAAATAACATCTTCGGCCCATGAAATCTTGGCCGTAGTCACCCCATGGACCGAGCCTTTCTTGGCCTACCTAAATAGGCAGGAGCTCCCAGAAGACCAAAATGAAGCACGCTGCATCGGCCGACGTTCTAAAGCTTACAAAGTCCACGAAGGGGAACTCTACAAGAAAAGTGCCACCGGAGTGTTCCAAAGTTGCATCTCCGAGGAGGAAGGGCGGCAACTCTTGGCTGAAATCCATGCCGGACTGGGCGGGCACCACGCTGCTGCTCGGGCACTAGTCAGCAAGGCTTTCCGTATAGGCTTCTATTGGCCGACGGCCCGAGCAAACGCACAGGACCTTGTCCAACACTGCGTCGGTTGCCAGCTCTTCGCCAATCAGAGTCATATTCCCCCTACCGCCCTCCAAACAATCCCCATAACCTGGCCCTTCGTGGTCTGGGGGATGGATATGGTCGGACCTTTTAAGGAGGAAGCCATGAGAAAAAATACTTATTGGTCATGGTGGAGAAGTTCACCAAATGGAAGCCAAACCAGTCAAAAAGGCCAAATCCGGACCAGTCATAGACTTCATATCCGGGGTCATACACCGATACGGCGTCCCCCACAGCATCATCACTGATAATGGCTCCAATTTCACAGCCGATGAGGTGAAAACTTGGTGCGCCAAAATGGGCATTAAGCTCGACTACGCTTCCGTCTACCATCCCCAAACAAACGGCCAGGTCGAACGGGCAAACGGTATCATTATGAGCGGCATCAAACCCAGACTAGTGTGATCTTTGACAAAATCAGATACGCACTGGGTCAAGGAGCTCGACTCCGTACTCTGGGGGCTGCGTACCACGCCAAATCGCACCACCGGATATACACCATTTTCATGGTGTACGGCGCGGAAGCAGTTCTACCCTACGACATAATACATGATTCGCCACTTGTACGCATGTACGAAGAGAAGGAAGCCGAGCTAGATCGGCAGGATAACTTGGATGCCCTGGAGGAGGAGAGCGACGTCACAAAAGCCCGCTCCGCATTCTATCAACAGCAGGCTCGACGATGCCAAAGCAGAGAAGTACGGGCCAAAACTTATAATATTGGCGAACTCGTTCTACGCCTACCGGAGAAGAAGAAGGACAAGCTCAAACCCAAGTGGGAAGGTCCCTTTGTCATTGACAAAGTTCTCACCGGAGGAGTGTACCGCTTACGTAATGCATCCAATAACAGACTCGAGCCAAACCCATGGAAAGCGCCCAGACTCCGGAGATTCTACGCCTAACGCCGAACTCAATGTTCATCTCCTTACTCCTTCCCTTTTATTTATGATCCATCCCTTCTCCTTTCTCGACTTTTTTTCTCTTTTCTTTCCTCTTCACACAAAGTATTTAATAAAGTATGGACTTCCGGATTACTCTGACCGCACTATGTGTGTAAGCAATACCTGGGGGCTTCCTATACAGAAGCTAAAAATAAATACTCTAATGGCTTTTCACCCATCACATATGCATTTATTTTTCCATATGTGCCCTTTCTTCACCGTTATATGCATCGATATGACTTAAGATGTGGCCAAACTGGGTTGCCTGGCTCTTGTGTTTATGCCCTACGTTCCCTTAATTTGGCTAGGGCATAAGGGGAGCACCTCTGTGATTGTTACTGCCAGTTCAGCCGGATGTGTACCTCAGACTGGGTGAAGCCGAAAGCTAGTTTCCTTAAGAGAATATTCGATCGGTGAACAAAAGATGTATTCGTTTATTACAACATAAATCCCCAGAAGTCTTGTATCATGCGCCATCATTCACAGTCCGGACATGCGCATCGTCGCATGCGTACCCAGGGAAAGGAACCCCTAACGGAACTATTCTCCCTGGAATATGTTTCTTACTATCCATGTAATATAACATAACTAGTTGGATACTTGTCTGTTCAAGCACTTATGACCCCTACGCCTGGTTTCCACACATACCCCGGTTTTGTATAACCGAGCGGGTATTCGGACACACCCCGGACTGTAGGATCCGGGGGTTGAAGCGAAAAGGTCCGCCATGACAAATGATTTTAATCCAGCTAGCGGCTACTTATGCCCATTGAATTACACAGTCACTTGGACTAACTATATTCCTCCTTTATACCATCCAACAGGCTATCTAGCTTACAATCCTATTGAGAATACTTGGCGGCTAACGCTACTTGGCCATATACCAGACTTACGGAAATTTCTTACCCATTGGGCCCCGCCGGTCCTACTTCGGCCATATGGTTCGGGTCAAGCTTGGTGTAGCGCATCTTCACCATGGCCCAGGCTTACCTTGCACCTTGCCGGCAGGCTGACATCTTCCACAATCGGAAGCACCGCCGAGATCCTTGGAACAGATCCACAAGCTCCCCCATGCCATTCGGCAGGAAGCTTGATGGCCATAAGGCCTGAGCAACGCCGTGCATCACCCGCCGAGCCCGCTCATGCAATTGTGAAAGGTCTTGTAGTACATCGCCTGCAGATGAGGGCATCTCCTCCTCGGGGCGACCCGTCAACAGGCTTACAAGCAAAATTCTTTCAATACACTTCCTCGCCGAACTATAATATAGTTCATCTAGGCACTTACCATAAATACCGCATCCAAAAGCCTTTTGTTCTCCTTCATGGAGTCCACCAGCTGAGCGCGGACGTCTTTTAATTCCATGTCCAGCCAGATATTCGCATCTTGAAGATTGTTCTTCTCCTGCCTAACTTGCGTAAGAATGCGCTCGCCAGCCTTTAGCTGCCTTTTGAGATGCGAGTCGTCATCCGTTACGCCCTCTAGATTCACCCCAGGTTGTCTGCAGAATTTTCTGTTAGACTAGTCATACCAGCCGTTTACTAACTGGTGCATCTTCGTACAATTGAGACAAATGTTACCAGATGAGGCCTTCTGGGATTCCTCTAACTTGGCAACCGTGTCCCTCAGCTGGGCCTTGCATTTCTCCAGCTCCCGAGCCAATTGTTTATTTTTCTCTACAAGGACCTGCACATAAATTGATCCTTAAAATAGTTGCTACAACCATTTCAAGTCTCAGGGGCTACTGCTATACATGCTTATCAAAATCTCTTACGTGTATATCTTTAGTATACTTGTCCGTCGCTCGGGCAAGCCCGCCTTGAGCTGCTCGGATGTATGCATCCCCCGAATTGAAGGCATTAAATGCCTCTTCGGAAAAGATGTTGTTCCGAAGCACGGCCCTCTGGCGCCGGTGATTCATGGCGCTCTCCACTTCGGAGTTCATGGCCGAAAGCATATCCGCGTCCTCTGTCGGAGAACTATGCGGTACTGGCCTCGTGTCCGCCTCCGCCCTCGAAGCTGGTTTTGGAACCCGGCTTGTGGAGGCATGATTGGCAGGTTCCCCGGATATAGTCCGGCTGCTCCTCTTCCTGCCAGACACAAAGGACGCTGTTATATTTCAAATACCACAATCGCAGGACAGTTTTTTAATTTACCTCTGCAGCGGTGTGTCGACCCTCACCGCCTTTCTCTTGAGCCTCCCCGATCCGGACGCCCGTGGTCGACGAGTCCCTGGGGGCTCGGCCCCGCGCTCCGACCGTCGTCTCTGCAAATAGCACGACGCCTCAAGGGTAAGGCATTACATCTGAGGGGAGTCCTCTTCGGAAGATAGGGTTCTTAGTTTGGCTTACACGCGACACAGGGAGTAGTCCAGGATAGTCGGCAATAATGGCCACCGGGGCACCATCACATCCCGCTAGATAAAATACCCCGTTGACAAGCTCCACGGTAATATCCGGATCTTCTTCGAGTCCAGGATCTAGGGCCCTTACAGGGTCCTCTGGCTGCGGGGAGGGGCTGGAGATTCCTTCTATGGCCCTCCTCAGTTCCTGGTCGGAAACATCAATGCGGGTAATCTTAGCAGAGAACGCTAAAGTAAGTGAAGCAAGGAAAGGAATGACGACTTACCCACTCTGGGCGTTGTACATGGAGAATCCGTCCCGTGATTTAATGCGAAGGAATTCTTCCTCTTCCCCTTTGTATAAACCGGACAGTATCCTTGCCAGAGCAGTGTGTCAGGACCCTGATCCTAAGTCACACCGATCTAGCATGTAACACATCATATCACTTTGCGGCCTCACGCACGGTATTCCCACGGGAGCCACCTTACCTGGCCCGGGACCGTTTGCGCCTTTTGGCTCACGTATATGATAGTGCCGCTAGCATCCATATGACAAAGAACCCGGGCTGACATGGCTAGCCGTGAACCCAAAGTGGCACTAACTTACAGGGACAGGCATACATGGCCCAACAACGAACGTGTCGGTCATCAGCGAGTGAATCCGGGCTGTAGCAACTGGGCTAGCAGGACTCCGGTAGACACCGCGTGACATTTCCCCGAAGGGACAGACACAGGAATGAAGAAGGACACATGCCGGCCAGCCTAAGTGTTCTGGAGCAGTAGCAAGCTACCAAGGCTCAGTGCAAGCACTAGCAGACATTTGCCGGTAAGAGAGGCTACCAAGGATAAACAACTAGATAGTCAGATCCCACACATACCAAGCATTTCAATAACATACACACAATATGCTCGATATGTGCAAATACAACATGGCATCACAACGTGACTCTACAACTCAAGTATTTATTCAATATGCTCCAGGAGCGTGATATTACAAACATGGGTCTCATGACCCAACATTCAGAGCATACAAGTCAAAGCACATGCGAAAGCTTAACATGTTTGAGTACAGACAACTACAAATGAAAAAGGCTGAGAAGCCTGACTATCTACCAGATCCTGCCGGGGTACAAGATCGTACCTGAGGTAACAAGCTAAACATCGAAGTCCACGAGGAACTACTAGTGAGACTGAAGTCTCTCTGCAAAAACATAAAATAGGTAAACGTGAGTACAAATGTACCCAGCAAGACTGACATCAGAACTATCTACATATGCATCATTATCAACAAAGGGGATGGTGGGGTTTAACCGCAGCAAGCCAGCTTTGACTCAGTGGCTATCCTGAACTACGACTGCAAGTAACTCTTTTGAGGTGGCGCACACGAGTCCACATATTCACCATATCAATACACCACTATGGATCCGCTCCCGTCTCCCTACGAGAATGCCATCCATAGCACTCACGCTTATCTTGCGTATTTTAGAGTATCTACTTTCACTTGTCTATGAACTGTTATAGGCGACCCAAAAGTCCTTTACAGCGGACACGGCTATTCGAATAGATTATATATAACCCTGCAGGGGTGTACTTCTTCATACATGTTTCCACCACTTAGCGTCTGCACACGACATGTGCTCGGCAGACTTCAAGCGAAAGCCAACGTGGGTGTAGACCAAGACCTACCTAAACACTCAAGTCTCTAGTCCAGGTTTATAGCCTATTCAGGTTCCATCCGCAGGGAGTCCGGCCGAGGTTTCCACATACGGCCCCGAACGATGTGTACAGGGTTCCGCGACACCAAACAGGCGCCCGGCATACCCGACCATGTGCCTACCGCATCACAGCCCACCCCTCCAGTCAGTGCTGCGCACGGCCTCCAGCATTCTGCAAACACCAGAAACTACTTGCAACTCCTGGACAGAGGACAAGGGTGATTAAGAAGTCGAGCGGGGTCATATTTCAGGGCCCAATGCATGGTAGTAGCTGTTTCATGGATCACAAACACAGAACTCAGTTCCTGAGGACGGCTTCAATGAGACAACCCACCATGTACTCCTACATGGCCTCTCACCGCTACCTTTACCAAATCGTGTTCACACACTTAGCTCACACACAGTAGGACATGTTCACACGCCTCTGATTCATCCCCGATGAATCAGACCCGACTCAACTCTAAGCAGTAGCAGGCATGACAAACAAGCATGAATGAGTAGGCACAACAGGGCTCAAACAACTCCTACTCATGCTACTGGGTTTCATCTATTTACTGTGGCAATGATAGGTCATGCAAAGGATAAAGGGGTTCAGCTGCCGCAGCAAGTAACAGATGAATCGGCGTTGTCCTAATGCAGTAAAAGAGAGCAGGAGCGAGAGAATAGGATTGTGTCAGAATGAACAAGGGGTTTTTGCTTGCCTGGCACTTCTGAAGATAGTATATTTCTTCATCGGTGTCGTTGATCACATCATCGGTATCACGTCTATCGAGAGGGAACAAATACCGGCAACACAGAAGGAAACACAATCAATGCAATGCACAATATGATGCATGATCATGACATGGCAAAATGAGTGTGTTAGGCTAATGCAACTATAAACAGATGGGTTTGAGTTAGTTTGAACCCAATGTTCAAGTTCAAGTTGAAACTACGACTTAAAAAAGTGCATTATCATGTTTTGATATAAACAGCAGGTTTAAGTTGCTTAAACATGCATGAAACAAGTGCAGATGGATAGATTGGATTTTTCTGATCATTTTTCATATATAATTTGTTTTATTTGGAGTTACAGTTGAATTACTATGATTTTTAGAAGTTTATAGCACTTTCTAGAATTTCATGAATAAGAATAAATCCAGAAAATGCTTTACTGCATCAGCATTGCATCACCGTGACGTCAGCAGGTCAACAGGAGCTGGCCCGGGTCAAACCTGACGTGTGGGGTCCACACGTCAGTGTAACAGGACAGGAAGAGGGGCTGACGAGTGGGTCCAGGTCCAAGTTGACGTGGCAGGGTCAAACTGACACGTGGGGTCCAGCCTTAGCTTAATTTAACTAGGGAATAACCCTGTGGTTAATTAAGGGGTGGGCCCCATTTGTCAATGACCCTTGTGGTTACACTAATCAGTGGTTAGCGCTAATTAAGCCTGCGCCACGTCATCTAATCTGGCGACTAACCGCTGGCGGTAAGCAGACGCGGCGGCACTCCTCGTGCGGCTATCTCCGGTGTCGGCTGGACGCGCGGCTGGGCGCGCTAGAAAGCCCACGATGCGGCGCACCTAGCGGTGGCTGCGGTGTGTGCTAGGGCAGCGTGTAGCGTCGGTGGCGGCGAGCCGGGCGGCGGCCGGAGTACGGGCGCATGCGGGCACGGGGCTACGATGCGCTAGGGGTCCATCTGGTGGCTGCTTTGGCCTCCTGGAGGCACCAGGAGCATGTTTAGGTGCACGACCGCGAGCGGTTCGAGCTCAGCCCACGGCGGCGATGAGGTATGGCGGTGGCGAGCTTCGGAACTCATGGAGACCGCGGCTACTGCACGGTCGTGAGCAGGGGAGGAGGGGGAAAAGATGCGGGGGCTCACAGAGAACACGCAGGGACGGTCAGTGGGCTCGGGGGCGGTCCGGTGCGGGCAAAACAACGAAGCCAATCTGCAGCGTCTGGAGGAAGAAGACGATGGCGAGGGCGTCACTGCAGGGCTCCCGGCGTCGCTTGGTGCGGTGAGGGGGAAGAGGGGGTCGAGGCGGAGCCTCTGAGCGCATCGGCGAGGCGAGGCAGTGGCTGTGGCCACGGAGGTGCTCTTCAGCGGCGACGGCTGCACTCGGTTGCGTGGAAGGGAGAGAGCCAGGGGAGGAGATGGGGATGAGGGAGTGAGCGGGAGGGTTCCAGGGGGTTCTGCGGGTGGCGTGGCGTCGTCCAGGGCGAGGGGGAGTAGCTGTGTGGCTAGCAGGAGGTGGATCTCGGGCGCGCGTGCTGTCGACACGCCTCTGCCTACTGGCAGAGGTTGAAGACAACCGCTTCAGGCCAGTGGGCTGGGCCGCCAGTGGGCCTGCCATGTGGGTTGCCAGGTCAGTTTCCCTCTCTCTCTCTTTTTTATTTCTGTCTTCTTTTCTATTTTTCTGTAACTTTGTGGTTTTTCTAAAAATACCTAGGCAACTCCAAAAATCACCAAACTGCTCATGGGCACTAAATGGAATATATCCAGCATGGAACATTTTAGTTTGGGATTATTTGAGCATTTGAAATGTTTTATATAATTTAAATGCCCAAACTCAAATACTTATGATTTAACTCAAAGACCTTAGGATGACCTAGAAAATTGTGCACCACTTTTGGCAGAGGTTCTGAACCAAGACAAAAATGATGGACATTTTGGAAGGGCATTTCAGGTTCATTGAATTTATTTCATGGTGATCCTAGTTGGATTTCATTTGGTGCTAGGGTTTGAACATCCCCATTTCAATTTCCTGTGAAAAGTAAACATGATGCATCACCAAAAGCTGGCACTAGGCATTGCCAGAAGCTACGAATGTGACAACTCACCCCCACTAAACAAGAATCTCATCCCGAGATTCAAGCGTAGGGTAAGATGGAGGGGGAGCGCAAACTAACACAATCTTCATGATCCAGGTTTCACTTCAAATGAACGTTGATTCGATCACCATCATTGTCTCGATGTCTTGCTCCAGGAACTTCAACCAACAGGACAAAGGGGGGGAGGGAAAACTCTAGAAAGATCGATCTCCTTGGAGATCGAACAACTCAGGATCAACTTCCGGAATGAGACATAGTAACATCTCTCGAGCTGAGGCACGAGGCACACATCTAGAGGGATGGAGTGGAACAGATGACGAGGGTCACTAGGTAGACAACAATTCCATACCTAAAAGGGTGCTGAATGGTTGTCATCGTAGCGAGGATTTAAGTTGCCATGACATCGCAACGGAACACCTTAGAGGAGGGTGACTTGTAGAATTATCCCTTAAGTGGCAAAAAGAATTACTTTTGATTCAGAGATCAATAAAATTCTCTATACCATCCAGAGGCAATTCTCGAGTAATCATTTGAAGGAGGTCGGTAGAATGGTATACTCGGACTGGAATGGATTATGTGGATTACCTTGTTAAAGACAACGCAATGGATGATTTTGCTTATCATCGGAGATGGATAGGACCCATGGTAGGATGACACAATGACGGTGCAAGCTGGGAACAAAACACAAATGCTGGGAATGATTCTAGTAACTGGGAAGAAACTCAACAGCAGAGAGTGAGTCCACTGTTGAAAATTTATAGCATAACCGAGGAAGCTAGGAGCAATCCTAGTTAGTGCCGATGATAACACCTAGTGCTTGTGCTTGCTCTCAAGAACTTGAGCATTTCCATATTCATCCAGGTTTTACCAATATCCGTGTCAAGGATCATGGCAACACAACTTACTACCATGATCAATGGTGATGGATGATGCAGATGCAAAAGAAGATAACACCTTCTCAGATTTCACCTTAGCAGAGCCAAGGAAACAAAATCTGGATGATCGACCGAGAGACATTTAACCCTCCACTTCTAATGTTCTCCTTGATGTGCTAGCGTAATCCATTCATAGATATGGTTTGATATCTAGAACATCAAGTAAAAGGTCGGACTTCGGGAACTCAAAAATCCATAAAGGGTCAACTAGGGAGTAAATCCCACGAAATCCTTATGGGGAGGTAGCCAACTTTCTCAATCAAGAGCCTACAATAAAGGGTCTTTCGGCTAGCTGTGTTGGCTACAACATCCACTTTACCGGGTTACAAGAGACCAATATTATAGTTCTCGGGAAAACATTCCAACCATCATATCTGCCTGAGATTCAGATCTGGCTGGTGTCAGGATATTCTAGACTCATCAAGTCTAGAAAGAAAAAGAAAGTTTGCAACACAAATCGACGAGACGGCGTTGCGAGAATCTCGGGGAATGAACTACGGAAGCAAACTCCAAAACATGAGTCGTTTCTGCTACATACATGTGAACATGCTGTCACAGACAAGCATGACCACGTAGTAGTCTTATAATAAAACACTACCGAGTTCGGTTGGGAAGCCATCGTTAAAGATATCAAAGTCTAGTGCATGTCTGTCTAGGCCCTTCAGGATTAGCATTTGAACTTCTTATCCTTGAACAAGTCAATCAGTGGCTTAGTGTGCTACGGAGTTTATATGGAATGAAGATGATCAGTCTAACAGACCACAAAATACTTTGCGCGTGCATGACTGACTTGGGATGATTCCAAAGGAGGTAAAACAAGCCCTCTCAAATTCTTGGCGGCAACTTGCATCAAGTGCACATGAATTAGAGGGACTCACTTCTTTCGTCCAAATATATGCTTCACGAACGAGTCATGAAGATAATGCTTATAAAAGTTTCCAATACTAGCTGGATGTTCAACACAGATCATGGAGAAGATAACAATGTTGCTGATGGGCTCAACAACAATTCATCCAGGTTTCCATATAATTGGAGTTCCACAATTGTGTGAACACGGTGAGAGCATTGGTCAGACCAAAAGATGTAATGGGGCATGCTCGAGGAGACAACCATGAGTAAGACGACATTACGGCCATCGTTGGTTCTGATTTGATTTGACGATAACCCACACTCAAATCAAAGCTTCGATAACACAATAGATCCAACAATTGACCACGAGGATCAATCAATGAAGATATCATCTTTCTTCAACACACACACAAAGACATCCCTTTGGAATGAACTAAGTCGGACAAGGTTTCATCTTCCAACTCTCCAAGTTGTTGTTTAGCTTAACCAACTTGCTCAGGGTATCCGACACAGATTATTGGAGAAGGAGTGGTTTATTCGAAACCAATTTGATCACGAACTCAACATAGCGGTCATGTGACAACCTGGTAATACTTCAGACAAGGTATTCAGAAAATCACGAACCACTGATATGTTACTATGCTCGAGATCAATCTTGCTTTTCAGGGCAAGACCATATGATCAAAAGAGCGAGGGATTGACACAATCCTAACTCATTGATTGAAGAGTGCACCGGAAATAAGGACTAGGTAGCACAATCAACCTTAGGGTGGTGATTCAATAATCAACATGCTAGGAATGAGGTTATCGTCCATTTAACTACCAAGCAACAAAGTTGCTGGGAGTATAGATTTCACACATCATGATTCACTTGTCGGCATTCCGGTTGCGACAACACGGAACCAGGGAATGAACAATGATGGCGAGAAGTATCACTACATCAAGGATTCATAAGAGAAGGTGCAATCCTCATGACATTCCTAACATGAAGTGGGTAATACTTCAGGGTAGAACAGAGCAAAAGCTGGATTGGCATTTTGATCTGCGGAACACAACTGCTTTGACCCAATCCTGGAAATGGATGAGATAGTGGAGTTTGTTTCTCCTAGTCATTCTGAACTAGAATGGCTTGACAGACCACAAGAGTAATAGGCATCGATGAATGAACGCACACATATTCTTGACTATCAATTGATACACGAGGGTCAGAAGACAACTAAAGAGGGACAATCCCAAAAGAACATATGATTTTCTGAGTTGTGGATGCATGGACTAGCATGTCGAACAAATTCAACATATTTCTTCCGAATTACCCATGCAGAAAGGTTGAACTGGCAGAGTCGCAATATAGAATGGAGAACCCATCGAGAGCACTCCTATTGTGATCTTTTGATCCAACAAACATCTGCCGTAACTGGTTCATAGTATTTGGAAGAAGGAAATACCACGGACCTCAAGGACTAACGCAAAGGTTACTAATAACCTAAGGGAGCTAGCAATAACTATCAACATGAAGTAAGTAGGGTGAATCTCAGGTTCAAAACCCAGAAGTGGAATACCTACATACTAAGTGGCATCACGGGATGCTTTCGAGAATGATGGCCAGAGTCATCACACTAGGACATAAATCATGGCTAGATTACTAGATGATCCCCTAAGACACCTAGGGTCATAATAAAACTCCAACATATATGTCGAGGTAATAGAATACCTCAACTCAGCGTTTAATGTGGTTAACCTGGCCAGAAAGGTCATCGAAAACAAAAGGAAGGATTTTGCAATTGCATCAGATTATTTAGAAACTTGGGATGACTCGGACAGCATAACGGCTGTAAATGCTCAAAAAATTGGAGACATGCTACAAAAATGGTGGCATAGACACTCAGAAGCACAATATCAAGGTTTCGAGATCAACAGTTAACATACAGAAGTAGTAGGAACAGAATTGAGGCTTAAATCCAACAATCTTATAAGTCTACGGATTAGTAACACGTGATCCTGATAGAAAGAAGAGAAAGCCTAGTTCCTTAACCCCGCAGGAAAGATAAGATGACTCAGATCAGAAGGGCATGAGGTATAAGGAGTAAAAAGAGCCTTACGTTCCATCCCATAATCAATTCCCTTACATAACTAAAGAATTTCTAGACTCAACTTCGACCAGTTTGGCTTGGTAATCCTACATGCAGTCAGGCTCAGATACCAAAGCTGTCAGGACCCCGATCCTAAGTCACACCGATCTAGCATGTAACACATCATATCACTTTGCGGCCTCACGCACAGTATCCCCACGGGTGCCACCTTACCTGGCCCAGGACCGTTTGCGCCTTTTGGCTCACGTATATGATAGTGCCGCTAGCATCCATATGACAAAGAACCCGGGCTGACATGGCTAGTCGTGAACCCAAAGTGGCACTAACTTACAGGGACAGGCATACATGACCCAACAACGAACGTGTCGGTCATCAGCGAGTGAATCCGGGCTGTAGCAACTGGGCTAGCAGGACTCCGGTAGACACCGCGTGACATTTCCCCGAAGGGACAGACACAGGAACGAAGAAGGACACATGCCGGCCAGCCTAAGTGTTCCGGAGCAGTAGCAAGCTACCAAGGCTCAGTGGAAGCACTAGGAGACATTTCCCGGTAACAGAGGCTACCAAGGATAAACAACTAGATGGTCAGATCCCACACATACCAAGAATTTCAATAACATACACACAATATGCTCGATATGTGCAAATACAACATGGCATCACAACATGACTCTACAACTCAAGTATTTATTCAATAGGCTCCGGGAGCGAGATAATACAAACATGGGTCTCATGACCCAACATTCAGAGCATACAAGTCAAAGCACATGCGGAAGCTTAACATGTCTGAGTACAGACAACTACAAATGAAAAAGGCTGAGAAGCCTGACTATCTACCAGATCCTGCCGGGGCACAAGATCGTAGTTGAGGTAACAAGCTAAACGTCGAAGTCCACGTGGAACTACTAGTGAGACTGAAGTCTCTCTGCAAAAACATAAAATAGGCAAACGTGAGTACAAATGTACCCAGCAAGACTTACATCAGAACTATCTACATATGCATCATTATCAACAAAGGGGATGGTGGGGTTTAACCGCAGCAAGCCAGCTTTGACTCGGTGGCTATCCTGAACTACGACTACAAGTAACTCTTTTGAGGTGGCGCACACGAGTCCACATATTCACCATATCAATACACCACTATGGTTCCGCTCCCGTCTCCCTACGAGAATGCCATCCATAGTACTCACGCTTATCTTGCGTATTTTAGAGTATCCACTTTCACTTGTCTATGAACTGTTATAGGCAACCCAGAAGTCCTTTACCGCGGACACGGCTATTCAAATAGATTATATATAACCCTGCAGGGGTGTACTTCTTCATACATGTTTCCACCACTTAGCGTCTGCACACGACATGTGCTCGGCAAACTTCAAGCAAAAGCCGACGTGGGTGTAGACCACGACCTACCTAAACACTCAAGTCTCTAGTCCAGGTTTATCGCCTATTCAGGTTCCATCCGCAGGGAGTCCGGACGAGGTTTCCACATACGGCCCCGAACGATGAGTACAGGGTTCCGCGACACCAAACGGGCGCCCGGCATACCCGGCCACGTGCCTACCGCATCACAACCCACCCCTCCGGTCAGTGCTGCGCACGGCCTCTAGCATACTACAAACACCAGAAACTACTTGCAACTCCTGGACAAAGGATAAGGGTGATTAAGAAGTCGAGCGGGGTCATATTTCAGGGCCCAATGCATGGTAGTAGCTGTTTCATGGATCACAAACACAGAACTCAGTTCCTGAGGACGGCTTCAATGAGACAACCCACCATGTACTCCTACATGGCCTCTCACCGCTACCTTTACCAAATCGTGTTCACACACTTAGCTCACACACAGTAGGACATGTTCACACGCCTCTGATTCATCCCCGATGAATCAGACCCGACTCAACTCTAAGCAGTAGCAGGCATGACAAACAAGCATGAATGAGTAGGCACAACAGGGCTCAAACAACTCCTACTCATGCTACTGGGTTTCATCTATTTATTGTGGCAATGACAGGTTATGCAAAGGGTAAAGGGGTTCAGCTGCCGCAGCAAGTAACAGATGAATCGGTGTTGTCCTAATGCAGTAAAAGAGAGCAGGAGCGAGAGAGTAGGATTGTGTCGGAATGAACAAGGGGTTTTTGCTTGCCTGGCACTTCTGAAGATAGTATATTTCTTCATCGGTGTCGTTGATCACATCGTCGGTATCACGTCTATCGAGAGGGAACAAATACCGGCAACACAGAAGGAAACACAATCAATGCAATGCACAATATGATGCATGATCATGACATGTCAAAATGATTGTGTTAGGCTAATGCAACTATAAACAGATGGGTTTGAGTTAGTTTGAACCCAAGGTTCAAGTTCAAGTTGAAACTATGACTTAAAAAAGTGCATTATCATGTTTTGATATAAAAAGCAGGTTTAAGTTGCTTAAACATGCATGAAACAAGTGCAGATGGATAGATTGGATTTTTCTGATCATTTTTCATATATAATTTGTTTTATTTGGAGTTACGGTTGAATTACTATGATTTTTAGAAGTTTATAGCACTTTCTGGAATTTCATGAATAAGAATAAATCCAGAAAATGCCTTACTGCGTCAGCATTGCATCACCGTGACGTCATCAGGTCAACAGGAGCTGGCATGGGTCAAACCTGACGTGTGGGATCCACACGTCAGTGTAACAGGACAGGAAGAGGGGCTGACCAGTGGGTCCAGGTCAACGTTGATGTGGCAGGGTCAAACTGACACTTGGGGTCCGGCATTAGCTTAATTTAAACAGGGAATAACCCTGTGGTTAATTAAGGGGTGGGCCCCATTTGTCAATGACCCTTGTGGTTACACTAATCAGTGGTTAGCACTAAGTAAGCCTGCGCCACGTCATCTAATCCGGCGACTAACTGCCGGCGGTAAGCAGACACGGTGGCGCTCCTCGTGCGGCCATCTCCGGTGTCGGCTGGACGCGCGGCTGGGCGCGCTAGAAAGCCCACGATGCAGTGCATCTAGCGGTGGCCGCGGTGTGTGCTGGGGCAGCATGTAGCGTCGGTGGCGGCGAGCCGGGCGGCGGCCGGGGTACGGGCGCATGCGGGCACGGGGCTACGATCCGCTAGGGGCCCATCTCGTGGCTGCTTTGGCCTCTGGGAGGCACCAGGAGCACATTTAGGTGCACGGCCGCGAGCGGTTCCAGCTCAGCCCACAGCGGCGATGAGGTATGGCGGTGGCGAGCTTCGGAGCTCATGGAGACGGCGGCTACAGCATGGTCGTCAGCAGGCAGGAGGAGGAAAATATGCGGGGGCTCACAGAGAATATGCAGGGACGGTCAGTGGGCTCGGGGGCGGTCCGGTGCGGGCGAAACGACGAAGCCAATCTCCAGCGTCCGGAGGAAGAAGACGATGGCGAGGGCGTCACTGCAGGGCTCCCGGCGTCGCTTGGTGCGGTGAGGGGGAAGAGGGGGTCGAGGCGGAGCCTCTGAGCGCATCGGCGAGGTGAGGCAGTGGCTGTGGCCACGGCGGTGCTCTTCAGCGGCGACGGCTGCGCTCGGTTGCGTGGAAGGGAGAGAGACAGGGGAGGAGATGGGGACGAGGGAGTGAGCGGGAGGGTTCCAGGGGGTTCTGCGGGGTGGCGTGGCGTCGTCCAGGGCGAGGGGGAGTAGCTGCGTGGCTAGCAGGAGGTGGAGCTCGGGCGCGCGTGCTGTCGACACTCCTCTGCCTACTGGCAGAGGTTGAAGACAACCGCTTCAGGCCAGTGGGCTGGGCCGCCAGTGGGCCTGCCAGGTGGGTTGCCAGGTCAGTTTCCCCCTCTCTCTCTCTTTTATTTATGTCTGCTTTTCTATTTTTCTGTAACTTTGTGGTTTTTCTAAAAATACCTAGGCAACTCCAAAAATCACCAAACTGCTCATGGCCACTAAATGAAATATATCCAACATGGAACATTTTAGTTTGGGATTATTTGAGCATATGAAATATTTTATATAATTTAAATGCCCAAACTCAAATACTTATGATTTAACTCAAAGACCTTAGGATGACCTAGAAAATTGTGCACCACTTTTGGCAGAGGTTCTGAACCAAGACAAAAATGATGGACATTTTGGAAGGGCATTTCAGGTTCATTGAATTTATTTCAAGGTGATCCTAGTTGGATTTCATTTGGTGCTAGGGTTTGAACATCCCCATTTCAATTTCCTGTGAAAAGTAAACATGATGCATCACCAAAAGCTGACAGTAGGCATTGCCAGAAGCTACGGATGTGACACAGTGGCGGAGTCTGGACCCTTACGGTCGCAACGGGTGGCGTCGTCTTCCCCGTTGAAGTGCCACATGAGCTTCCCCCAATATTGAAGTGATTGCACTCCCCGCATTATGCATATTTCCATGACCTCGACTATCGTCAGTCCGGATTTGGCCAGTAACTTTATCCTACTCATCAGGAAATGTGTTTCACTGGTATCCTCCTCTTGGGGGGCCCGGGGGCGCCAGCTTAGACGTGCCCTCGGCGGGGCGTTACTGAACTTCGGGAGACCTGTCCGGACTAGATCCGTAAGGGGAACGTCATCAATGTAAAACCACTCTGAAGGCCAGTTCTCTGGTGCCTTCTTCGGAGTGTCGGATAGGTATCCGGTCTCGACAATGCGCCATACTTCGGCCCCGCCCACTTGACATAGGGATTCCCCCTGGGTGCGGGGGACAAGGCAGAACAGCTTCTTCCATAACCCGAAGTGAGGTTCGCAGCCTAAATATAGCTCGCAAAGGGCAACGTACCCTGCTATTTGTAGTACAGAGGCAGGGGTAAGGTTGTGCAACTGGAGAGCGTAGAACTCCAGGATCCCACGAAGAAACGGGTGGATAGGAAACCCCATGCCCCTTAGTAGAAGCGGGATGAGGCATATTCGCTCCTCTGGAGATGGATTAGGAGATCTCTCCGCTTGTTCCCCTCCGTTATAAGTGGCTATTCCGGCTCGAACGGGGACCATAAACGCCGGTGGAAGAAACCCTTGGGTTTGTAATTTTATCAAACGGCTATGACGAACTGAGCACTCTTCCCAATCCCCCGACTTGGGGCGAGGAGAGTGAGGAGAAGAGCTACGATGACCGGCCATGTTGGAATGGTTTTTTTCCGAGCGCTCTATGGGATGCTTGCTCGAGGGGAGAGAGTGAGGTTTGGATCTGAGAATTCCCGTCCCTTCAAATAGACGGCCAGCCTGAAGGATCGAGGGTGGCAAATGCAAAAATACCTCAACTCCTCGCATTCGCTCGACACATGGAGATGGTCATTATTGAGGCACTGAAGCCGAGGAGTGCGACATTGATGGGAAGCAGGACACTATTCGTTGTAGTAAGTATATTGGAGTATTCGGAGAAGGAACCCTCCTTGCAATGCCGAAAACAAGACTGCGTGCCGGACTCATCATCATTGAAGCCTGGTTCAGGGGCTGCTGAGGGATTCCTGGATTAAGGGGTATCCGGACAACCGGAATGTATACATCGTCCGGACTATTGAATCGTGAAGATACAAGACTCAAGACTTCGGCCCGTGTCCGGATGGGACTCTCCTTTGCATGGAAAACAAGCTTGGCGATCCAGATATTGTGTTTCCTTCCTTGTAACCGACTCCATGTAAACCCTAGCCCCCTCCGGTGTCTATATAAACTGGAGAGGTTGGTCCTTAGAAGGCCGATCACAATTACAATCATACCATCATAGGCTAGCTCTTATGGTTTAGCCTCTACGATCTCGTGGTAGATCTACTCTTGTACTACTCATATCTTCAATATTAATCAAGCAGGAAGTAGGGTTTTACCTCCATCGAGAGGGCCTTAACCTGGGTAAACATTGTGTCCCTTGCTTCCTGTTACCATCAGCCTAAGACACACAGATCGGGACCCCCTACCCGAGATCCGCCGGTTTTGACACCGACAGGACCCACAGTGAACATGACAAATTTAACCATGCAACATAGTGCCAAGAAGATTATTTGGCCGGTCAACAAAGTGCCATCCGATGCTGAATGGTGAGCAAGAGAGTATAATAAACCGCAAAACGTATATTGTGACCGTAATGAGCGTATTCTGAAGTCAGGCGACCATATTACGCTTTTCTCTTGAAATACACTAACCGCCGATGTATTTAGGGCCTGTTCTTTTGGGCAATTCTCCCAGAACTGACCCCCTCCCCAGCTTCTCCCAAAATTGCCACTTCACCTCTTTTTACAATTCCTAGATAGTTAAGATCTAATTATCTAGGAATTGTAAAAAATAATGGAGTGACAATTCTGGGAGAAGCTGGGGAGGGGGTAAACTCTCGAAGAATTGCCAAAAAGAACTGGCCCTTATCTCTTCTCTCCCTCTATGTGTGGAACCGAGTAGGCCAACGTGCTAGTGCCTAACCTGGCACACGCCACCCCATTATTATCGTACTACTTTGGTAAGAGCGAACAAGCATTCACGTCTACTGCAGAAAGTCTAGATATGAGTTACAAATGCTATGAAGCTGAATATAAATATTTGAATCCACTTTATGCCCAATTTCTCTCTGTAGGCCCTCCAAAAGTACATCTCTACATGTTCTTGCATGTTACGTCTAACAACTATGCAATACAAAACTACTACACTCTAAAACAATAAATCATATGTGTTTTTAGTTTCACTAGATCTCATATTGTTAGTTAATTTATTCAGTTTGCCTACATTAAATTTCCTTTGAAATGTATGGCTAGTATCATCTAGTGATATGCAAAGTCGGACTACACACACACACACACACACAAAAGGGCCCATTACACGTTCAAGTATTTCACATATTTCTCTCACTCTCAGGGTCAAACTGCCTATGCCAAACTACCCTGCCTACCGCGCGGGAAAAATCCCACCCTCGCCTGTTTAATTGGGTTTGTATCGATGGATCATGTGAAATAACAAAACTATAGTAGTACTACAGTACAAGTAACAGTTCACTGGGCCTCCATCGTAAGAGTGGACTGCTCGCTTTCTTAAATGTTCTAGTCCCTTCCGCTGACATGTGGGACATCAAGCAACCAGGTCCACGTGCCATACTGAAATAGCAGTGAAGAGTAGTAGGGGGATGCACCCCGTTCTTGGACCCATCGAAGTAATGAGCAATGAGGCGTCAAATCAGAAAGTTGCACCTTTCCTGCAGTTAAGTTGGAGGGACGAGGTCACGATAAAGTTGGAGGGACGAAGCAACCATCATTTCACTCTTTGCTGAATCCGCTTCTCCCTCATCTTCCTCAAGTTAACCATGTGTTGCTTCTGTTGTTGTTCTACCTCATGTGGGACGCGGATCGGCTAGGTACATCACTGACACATGGGACCGCATGTTAGCAAACCACCAGCCCAACCTCCTCTAAAAATAAGAAACAACCCCCTCCTTCCATGTAGCAAAATCACCTCCTTTTTAGTAATCTTGATATATTTTTTAGATCAATATAATCGAGATTTTTATAAATATCACCATGGAGCAAAACCAAGTGGTATGCTTAAGGGCATCCACACTGTGTAACCAAATGTTAAAATAGCTTTTGGCATCGATGGGAACCATTGTGGAGGGTGCTACAAAAGCCAAAAAAGAGGGAACCAAAGCTCCCTAATTGACTGATTGAAGGAATAGAAAAACGCAACCTTTCTCCTCTTTCTCCTGTCATTGGACTCATGTATAGGGCACAGAGTCTACTCCCTTGTCCCTTTTATCAAAAATCACAAAGTAGTGAGGCGTGAAATCACAAAGCACGGATGAAGAAACTATCATTTCACTCTTCATTGACTCTGCTTCTCGTCTTCTTCAAGAAACCACCTTTACCGTAGTAAGCTAGACGGGCGACGCTATTGCAGTACTAGTAGTACATTGGCCTCCTTTTGTTCAACGGACTTCCTGGATGCAAAGAATGCGGTTGTGTCAGCTTGCAGGCGGCACTTGCGAATGACTTATCATGGTCTCCCTCAATGGTGTGCTCTGTCGAACGCAACTCACCAAAGCCACGGTGATCAAGATATTCTCGACGTCACCGCAATGGGGAAGGAAGTCAAATAGTTACTCCCTCCATTTTTTGCATACAAGGCCACAATCAAAACTAGAATGTGCAGAAGGCCACTAACACTAATCGAGGCAAAATTAATGCGGTTTTCCTCATACTAACAACCAAGGACATTAATATACCCTTTCATGCATGCAAAAGTGAGAACGTTGGTTCGCATGCGCTGCATTAATCAAGCAATGAGGAGTGAGATAGTTAGGTTGTTGGGCGTTGGAGAAAAAATATGCATTAATTGACACGTCAAACGAGGATTTGTATCGATCGATCCTGCAAAGGAAAACACTGACTTGTTTTTTAACATAGTACATACTAAAATTGAAGCCGCTCACGCTCGCAAACCAGATGTTATTACAAGTTCAAATTGAAAAGGTGGTGCACTTATGCATCCTATCGCGGTCACACCGCACCTTGTTGTAGTTAACATTGGCTTTCCATGTACTTACACAGGGCTACAATGGGTGTTGTTGTTGTTTGTTGTCGTTAGTTGCATCCCATGTCTTATACACAATCTACTCCTAAATATAAGTATTTTTAGAGATTTCAATATAGACTACATAAGGAGAAAAATGAGTGAATCTAGATTCTAATCTAAACTATATCTGTAATTCTATATACATCCGTATGTAGTTCATATTGAAATCTCCAAAAAATACTTGTACTTAGGAATGTCGGTAGCTGTATTTTACATCATTTGTGCAATCTTAGTTTAGCTTCTAACATTTACTAGGTTGCTTGTACGTACATATATGAGCGTTATTGATCCATGCTTCGATCCCTTTTGCGTATGGGGCAATGAGATATTCATGAACAAGCGTCAAGTGAGGAAACTATGAAAGATTGTTAGGCGAAAGAAACATGTGATGGGAATTAAGCTCTTTATTTACACTTTGTTCAAGACAACACTGAACTTTAAGATGGTAGCAATCTGTTGCCTTTCCCCCCCTTCCCACAACAAGTTACTCTATTAGACCTCATGATCTGATATATTTCTCTTTTTAGTGGTTTTCGAAGCTATTTACTGATGATTACCTTGCAAACTACATGACCAAAGTAGAGGCAACTAAGCTTAAAGTATATAATTCATGCTACCGTTATAATGCTCTAGAAGTCCTCCTGGAGGCGGTGAAGGATGGGCGGGTGATCGTCACAAGGGGTTGCACAAAAGTTGTTCATGCCTATGGCATGCAGGAACGCACATTATGGGCATTCCGCTTCTTCAACACCATCGGCAGTCAAAATGATTTACACTTGTCTTTTCACCTTTACCGCCTATAAATATTGTGGTTCATCATATTTAATTGTTGTCTAATCCTGTAATTACTAAACTTATTGTACTGACAATTTTATTTATGGATTCGTTGTTGAACCATTGTGCTGAGAATTTGAATTGCACATTTCATATTTCAAAATTTCCAATTCGAACAATAAATTACAGCCAAAAATAAAAATATACATGACTGAATAAAATAATGTGCACATGGTTAGAGAGAAAACAACATGTGAAATGAAACAAAGAGAACAAACGGTTCTTTGACGTGAAATGTTTGTGAGGACGGACGGACGCACACACGGTTTCGTCTCATATGCGTGTGTGATTCATGGTAATATGGCAAAAGCTTCAAACCAATGTGCGTGTGTGATAGGAATAGCAATCGCACACAGTTATGAAAATGGACACGTTGGCGTTAGTAGTGGCACCGCACACATTTTACATTCCTGAACCATGTGTGAAAACGTACCTATCACAAACATATCGGCAGATAAAATGTTGATGTGCACCTTTTTCACACGACTATAGTGATGTAATCATTTGGGATGTCTCTCTGATCAAAAACGTAATGTCGAGATGTAACATGTAGGACTGGGGCGGCTTCTCATACATTTATTCTATGGCGATCATCAGTAGCCACTCGCCCATCCCCAACGGTTTCTGGGTCATGTGGGAACGACCCCCCTATCGCCCACACTTGGCGACGGTTCCAAATGCCGTCACGGAAAGGGGTTAAAAACCGTTTGTATAGCACCTTATAGTACTAGTGATTATACTTGGATGGCTCAAATAAACATTAAGTTGTCTCGTTTTCCCTTTCGTTTGGTCATGGAGTAAGATACGCAGGGACTAGTATAGTTACTACTGCCGGAACATGGTAAGTTGGACCCATACATGCGGGCACGGACCGGGCACGCCTCAATTACTCCTTCAAACAGTCGTAAAGCTAAATTAGCACACCATCTGGATACTTAATCAAGTGTTATGGTTCATGAGTTGAAAAGGAAAAGGGTGGTACGTACTGTACCCAAAACCACCACACATGGGGCCAGGGTAACAACTTGGTATTGTACCACATTTGAACTAGGGTGCAAAAACCACATGTTCTGTGCCTAATGTGTAATGCCGGAGCACTCACTCTCGAATTTGGCCGAGAAAACAGGGAAACCGATATGTGGGCATACCTGTCGGGATGACGTGGAGCTGACTGTCCAATAGAGGAGCTGGCCCACGACCTCCTTGCCACCGGCAATCGTTCATGTGGGTCATGGGGGCCATCAATGTGGCACAGCTTCCGCATCGCCTCTGGACACAGTGACCGTGGTGAGCGACACTCTCATCGTCGCTGGAGATGCTCGGCTTTAGGGTGCCGAGGGTGGCACTACCGCAGTAGTAGGAATAATAGATCAACACCCGGCTCGTCGAGGATGCACGGGGTGCCAAAGTGCGCACGTGTCGCGACGTGTCCGTGGAGTGTTCTAGCGCGGCCAACTGCATGCCCAGGACCTGAGACCATGCCGAGTCATCTTGCATTTTCAATGACATGCAGGATTGCATGTGAGCAAAGGGAATCTCCAACGTTGCCACACCCGCAGCTGAGAACCCTGAAACACAAAAGACCCTCATCCCTCGCACCATCACGCGCGTGCGTTCCCAGCCGAAGCCAGCTGCCCGCATTCATGCTGTCCGTACTTATACCATCATTAAGCAGGCTTGCTGCCCGAGGAACCAACTCCGGTGACTTACTGATGCACCTGGATGCTTGGCCTCACCGGAATGCGCTACTTAAAGCGGAAACGCCTAGCTAAACTCTACACCAAAGTGCATCCTCCTACCTAGCACCACATCCACCATGACGGCGAGTGGGAATGCTCTACGGGAGAGCTTTTCTTCGGGGATGAAGCTCGAGGTCACCGCCCTCGCTCCACTCATCGCTCGCAATCCAATACCGGCATAACCGTACGTGGATGCGATCACACAAGTAGTGGTTGCGCTACTGGCAGATGATGAGGGCACCACAGGCCACACGTCCTACTTGTGGCCATCCAACGTTCGATGGCGCATGTGGCAGGTGAAGCGACGGACCATCCACATCCATCATCACCGACCTCACGTCCACCGGCACCGCCGAAGTCGGGGACTCCTTAGAGGATGAGTAGCGCATGGGAGGCAACAGGGCATGGTGTGCCAGTTGGTGGTTCGTTTCCCGTTTTCCATTCTTCTACACCAGAGACCGCACATTCACTTCATGGGTCTTGAACCCTGTCGCTGCTCATGGAAACGGTAGATGGAGGATGTCGTCGCTGATGCGGAAGTACAAAGGGAAGTGGACGTCGTCGCTGCCATAGGATAGGTTTAGTCTCTTGTGAAGCGACGGACTGTCCACGTCCATCATCACCGACCTCACATCCAGCGGCAGCACCGAGGCCAGGGACTCCTCCGAGGATGAGTAGGGCATGGGAGGCGGCAGGGCATGCTGCGCCAACTGGACGGTTCGTCTCCCGTGTTCTATTCTTCCTCGTCGGAGACTGCACCTTCACTTCACGGGTCTTGAACCCTGCTGCCATTCATGGAGACAGCAGATGGAGGACATGGTCGCCGGTGTGGAAGTACAAAGGGCAGTGGATGTTAGTCACCGCCATAGAATAGGTTTAGTGTTGGGTTTATTTTCTTTTTTTGTCCTATAAAAGTTCAAAATGTAATGAAAGTATGTCGTATTTACATGAATCTCGTCCGGTGTATATGAACTTTCACATTAATAGTAAGATATGTTGTATGACTAGCAAGATGCCGATGCATTGCACAAAACATCAAGATTCATTTATATGAGTAGTTTATCTTGTGGGAGATAAGGATTTACGAGGGAAGGCCTTATCTGCAAATGTGGAGAGGGGTGCGCGTATGTTTTTGCAAAATTGTCATAGTTCCCTTCCTATCGGTCAGATATAGATCGGACGGCCTACATTGCAGGATGGCAGGCACACGATCATCACCAACTCTATTTTTATAAGAGTAGAGAAAATATATTGAATGATGATTATAATCATATTTACTTAGTATTGTGGTTGTCATTGTTTTCGTGTGTATAAACTTGGTCTAAGTTTACAAGGTTTGACCCGAGGCAAAGCTAACATGCTAAGTAAATAAACACATATGGTCAACATACACAATTTATCTTAGGCACTCCAATAGTACGTCCATTACACATTCACGCACTTCACATCTTTCTCTCGCTCTATCTGTTAAACCAAATAAGCCATGTCCTAAAAGAAGTCCTAAAAACCAACTAAGCCAACCTCCCAGCATATCGCGCGGGAAAAGATCCAGGCACGCCGTTTTAGTCGGGATTACCAAATTACCAGTAGTATCGGTGTCACAGCCCTAGATCTTGCTTTTAATTAGTTGCATGAGTGAGCATACATGCATCATATTTATTTTTAAGTGAAAGTTGAATTGAGGAAACGCTCAAGCCTCAAGAATCTTCAAAAAATGCCAAATTAAAAATTGCTTCAAATGAACCAAGAAAATGTTCCTGCTAATCTATAAAAATATTAGGAAGAGGTAAAATTCAAACCAATATTTTTGGAACCTCAGAAATATTTATTTGGGCATTTGACTTAAATCATAATGTATTTGAATTGGCTTTATTTTTGCTATAAAAGAAATACATGTCCAATAATTTTGGAAATTATAGTGGGGCTCTAGAGTAATATGTCTATTCCATACAATAATTTACAGAAGCAAATAAATTGGTTTAGTATTCATACTAAATCAAAACTAGAAGGCAGAAAAGAAAAACATAAAAAGAAAGAAAGAAACTTACCTGGGCCAAACCTACCAGGCGGCCCAAGTGGCTGGCCCAGCCTACTGGCCTCCTCCCTGTCGTCTTCCTTACATGCCAGGAGTACGAAGGCGTGTGCTCGCCACGCGCGTCCATGCGTGAGGCCACCTCCTGCTTCTCACCACAGCCCTGACATGCCTATGAGAGCCACGTAACCCCTGGACCCCCCTCGTCTTTGCCCTCGTGCACCTGCCCTCCCCTGTTCCTCTTCCTCGCACGCGCCGAGGGCAGCCGTCGCCGTCGCTCATTATTGCCGCGACCACCGCCACCACCTCGCCTCACTGACGCGCCCCAGAGCTCCGCCCCGTCGCCTTCTTCGTCTCCCTCAAGCCAAGCAACCGGGGAAGCTCAGCTTTGTTGCCAGCGCCTCGTCTTCACCGCTAGTGCCCGGAGAACATGTCCGTCGATTTGTCGGCTTCCGTCCGTCCCCGAGCCCGCTGACCAGCCCCTACGCCTCGCCGTGAGCACCTCTTTGTTTCCCCTCACCTCTCCCACTCCTGCTCGCCCTCTAGCCGCTACCCCGCTAGCACCAAATGCCGCTATCCTCCATGGATGAAGCTCTGCTTGCTGCTGAGCTCGTTCGGCATTTCACCACTACCTGTCATGCTCCAGGTAGCCCAGCGATGCTGCACAGCCTCGCAGCTCACTCGCACACAAGCCGCACGATTGCGGCCGAGCAAGACCGAGCTCCGCCTCCGCTTATGCTCGCCGCCGTCGCTGCTACACGCCATCCCCGGCAGCCTCGCGGTTACCTTTGGACGCGTCACACTGCGGGCGTTTTGGCAAGCCCACGCGTGCATCCAGGAGCCAGCGAAAATGGCGGGCCGACGAGCGCCGCCATGCTAGATTAGCGCTGGTGATTAGCAGTTGGCTAATCCCATCGTTAGCCACTCATTAACCCCCCAACAGTCGCTGCCATGTGGGCCCAGGGCTTGACTCATTCCTGTTTTAAGTTAAACCTAATTAGTAATTATCACTGTGCCACTAACATGCAGGACCCACGCGTAAGGTTTGACCTGGACGACCCCGTTGACTTACTGACGTCAGCATGAGATCATGCGGATGCAGTAAATAATTTACTGGATTTTGTTTAATTCTAAATAACCAAAAAAATCCAAGAAATGTTTAAAACTTAAAAAATTCATAAAAATTCAACCATAACTACAAATGAAATAATTTATATATGAAAAATGATCAGAAAAACCAATCTTTCCATCTGTGCCATTTTGATGCATGTTTGAGCAAGTTAACCTCATAGTTTAGGATGGAACATGATTAGGACAAATTTGATAATAGATTTGGAGTTGGAATTTGATGTAGTTTTGAATTCCACTTCAATCAAAATGACTCTCTGTTGAATTAGCCCAAATCACGGCATATTGTTGCAATGCATTGATTGTGTTCTTTCTCTATTGCCGGTGTTTGTTCCCCCTCGGTAGATGTATGTTCTGACGATGAGTTCGATGACACCGATGAAGAGCTATATCATCTTCCGAAGTGCCAGGCAAACAAAGCCCCCTTGTTCATTCTGATACAAGCCCACTCTCTCGCTCCTGCTCTCTTTTACTGCATTAGGACAACAACGATTCAACTGTTACATGATGCGGTAGCTTAACCCCTTTCATCTGCATGAACTGTCTTTGCCACAGTAAATAGTTGAAACCCACTAGCATGAGTAGGAGTTGTTTGAGCGATGATGTGCCTACTCATTCATGCTTGTTTGTCATGCTTGTTTGTCATGCTTGTTTGTCATGCCTACTACTGCTTAGAGTTGAGTCAGGCCTGATTCATCAGGGATGAATTGGAATGTGGTGAACTCACTACTAGGAAAAGGGCTATAGATGGAATTGACACTAATGGCGCACCAGACATGTGGTGCGCCATTACTATATACTAATGGCGCACCATGTGTTGGTACGCCATTAGTGTCCAAATACTAATGGCGCACCACATCGCGGGTGCGCCATTAGTAAAAAAATATTTAATTTTTTTGTCAAAACTACTAATGGCGCACCGTGGGAGTGGTGCGCCATTACTAGTTGAACTAGTAATGGCGCACCATGCCACGGTGTGCCATTAGTAACTTGGCCACCACTTCCACC
>NC_041387.1:208890609-208891304 GCF_002162155.2 Triticum dicoccoides | reverse complement strand
AAAAATGGGCATAACTTTTGCATACTAACTCGGATGAAAAAGTTTTTTATATGAAAAATTATCTACTCGAAAAGTTACATCCAAATTTAACGGGGAAACCCCGTTAAACATTTTCAAAATCCTCAAAAACCTAACAGAAAAAAAGACACGGGGCTTTTAAGATCTGGAGAGGCAAAAAAATTCAAACTCACTAATGGCGCACCTGCCCATGGTGCGCCATTAGTATCTTCCCGCCTTCAAAATTTAAAATAAGTCAAAAAAATAAAAAAAAGTTACTAATGGCGCACCTGCCCATGGTGCGCCATTAGTATCTTCCCGCCTTCAAAATTCAAAATAAGTCAAAAAAATAAAAAAAAAGTTACTAATGGCGCATCGGCCCATGGTGCGCCATTAGTATCTTCCCCGCCTTCGAAATTCAAAATAAGTCAAAAAAATAAAAAAAAAGTTAGTAATGGCGCACCTGCCCACGGTGCGCCATTACTTTGTCATATATATGGCTGGGCGCACCTCCTCCACTCCACCTCTCCTCCACTCCATCTCCTCTCCTCTCCTCCACTCCATCTCCTCCTCTCCTCTCCTCCACTCCATCTCCTCCTCTCCTCTCCACCACTCCTTCTCCTCCTCTCCGGCGACCTCCTTCTCCTCTCCGGCGACCTCCTCCTCCTCTCCGGCGACCTACTCCTCCTCTCCGATGA
>NC_041387.1:208867293-208890387 GCF_002162155.2 Triticum dicoccoides | reverse complement strand
CACGGTTTCTCCTCCCTCCTCTCTGGTGAGCTCCTCCTCCCTCCCCTCCTCCCATTCCCTCATGGTTTCTCCTTCCTCCTCTCCGATGCTTCGGTGAAGTCCTCTCCGGCGACCTCCTCCTCCTCTCCGGTGATGTAGGCGAGCGCCTCTCTGGTGACCTCCACCTCCTCCTCTCCGGCGAACTACTCTCCGGCAAAAGAACACGACAAAAGAACGTACAAGATCCAAAAAACAGGAACCAAATTTGAAATAATATCGTGCCAAAAAATGAGCAAAAAAACTAGCAAAAAATGGGCAAAAAAATCACGATCCAGATCCAAATTCAAAATTCAAAAATAGCAATGGCGCACGGTGGGGGTTAGACGGTGCGCCACTACTATTTTTCCGCCTTCAAAATTCAAAAATACTAATGGCGCACTGTGGCCTATACTAATGGCGCACCAGTGGCCTATGCTAATGGCGCACTGTGGCCTATACTAATGGCGCACCAGTGGTGCGCCATTAGTATACCAGATACTAATGGCGCATCAGTTGTGCGCCATTAGTATACCAGATACTAATGGCGCATCAGTTGTGCGCCATTAGTAAAAATTACTAATGGCGTGCTAGTAATGGCGCACCAGTGATGCGCCATTAGTAGGCAAAACTGGTGCGCCATTAGTAGGCCTTTTCCTAGTAGTGACTTGTCCTACTGTTGAGAGCTAAGTGTGTGAACACGATTTGGTAAAGGTAGCGGTGAGAGGCCATGTACGAGTACATGGTGGGTTGTCTCAATAAAATCGTCCTCAGGAACTGAGTTCTGTATTTGTGATACAAGACAATTACTACCACACATTGGGCTCCAGGCACTCCAAGCTCTCTCGACTTATTAATCAACCTGATCTCTGGCTAGGAGTTGCAACTAGTTTCTGGTGTTTGTAGGTAGTGCTAGTAGTCTACCAAGTGGCAACCGGTACAGGTGGGCTTGGGACAACCTAGGTGCAGTGGCACGGTGTACCAAGCGTTGCCTATTTGGTGGGCTTGGGAACCCTACTCACATTGTTTGGGGTCGTGAGTGACATCCCGGCCGGATCTCCTTGCGGATGGAACCCAAATAGGCGATAAACCTGGACCAGAGTCTTGCGTGGTTAGTCAGGTCGTGGCCAACACCCTTGCCAGGCTTCCGCTCGAAGGTTGCCGAGATACATGACGTGTACATGGAGGTAAATGGCGAGAGCATGTGTGAAGAAGTACACCCCTGCAGGGTTAACATGATCTATTTGAATAGACGTGTCCGATGTAAAGGGCTACTGGGTTGCCTATACAGTTCATAGACAAGTTAAAGTGGATACTCTAAAATGTGCAAGATAAGCCTGAGTGCTATGGATGGCCTTCTCATAGGGAGACATGAGCGGATCCATAGCCGTCTATTGATATGGGAATATGTGGACTCGTGTGCGCCACCTCAAAAGAGTTACCAGCAGTTGTAGTACAGGATAGCCACTGAGTCAAAGCTGGCTTGCTGCAGTCAAACTCAACCACCCTTATGTTGATACTGATGTATATGTAGCTAGATCTGATGTAAGTCTTGCTGGGTACATTTGTACTCACGTTTGCTTAATTTATGTTTTTGCAGAGAGACTTTAGTCTCACTAGTAGTTCCGCGTGGACTTCGACGTTTAGCTTGTTACCTCAGCTACGATCTTGTACCCTTGGGAGGGTCTTGTAGATAGTCAGGCTTCATAGCCTTTTCATTTGTAGTTGTCTGTACTCAGACATATTATGCTTCTGTTCCTTGTATGCTCTGTATGCTGGGTCATCAGATCCATGTTTGTAATATCTGGCTCCTCGAAGCCTATTGAATAAATACTTTGAGTCATAGAATTTTGTTGTGATGCCATGTTGTATTTGCACATATCGAGCATATTGTGTGTATGTTATTGAAATGCTTGGTATGTGTGGGATCCCACAACCTAGTTGTTTATTCTTGGTAGCCTCTCTTATGGGGAAATGACTCCTAGTGCTTCCACTGAGCCATGGTAGCTTGCTACTGCTCCGGAACACTTAGACTGGCCGGCATGAGTCCATCTTCGTTCATGTGTCTATCCATTTGGGGAAATGTCACGCGTTGTTCCTTTATGACCATGTAGCTTGCTACGACTTGAGTTCATACGTTGATGATTGACATGTTCATTGCAGGGTCATGTATGACTGTCCCTGTAAGTTAGCGCCACCTTGGGTTTATGACTAGTCATGTCGGCACGGGTTCTTTGTCATATGGATGCTAGTGACACTATCATATACGTGAGCCAAAAGGCGCAAATGGTCCCGGGCCAGGTAAGGTGGCACCCGTGGGAATACCATGCATGAGGCTGCAAAGCGATATGATGTCTTACATGCTAGATCGGTGTGACTTAGGATTGAGGTCCTGACAATCGATGGATCACGGGAAGCACCAAGTTTAAAAGGAAAAAGGCGATACACTCACAACACGCCTGTGCGGTCACATTGCTCCCCTCACACGGTCGGTCCTGCACACGGCTCACCCAAACGGAACACGCTTCGGCTTCCCTCTTCACTGACACGTGAGACCGCATTTGGAGAAACCGACAATGCACCAAACTCCCCCGCCCCAAAAATTCCCCCCAAATCCCAAATTCAACTGCCCTTCGGCCAACTAGCCAATAATATTCCCCAAAGCCCCCTCCCCCGCCCCCTCCACTCCATTCGCTCGGCCAAAGCCACCCTCCCCGCCGTGCCGATACGTCAGTGTCGTGGTTCGCTAAGGGGACGCACGACAATCCTCTCTCTCCCACAGTACTCTCTCATAGAATGTCATCCTCCATGGGCGCCGCCACCGCTGGCGACGTTCTTGTGGAGACGCACGACAGTCAGCTTCTCCTATGGTACGAGCATTCTAGACTGAGGCCCTGTGCATGTCGGAGTAGCGCTGAATGTTAGCTGATAGACGCTGTTTATCTCATTGCTTGCCGAAATAGTTTACCGTTAATATGATCTGCTTAAGAAGCTTCCTTGCCTCTATTCCGCACTCAATCTGCTTTGCTAAGATGCCATGCCACGCCTGATTAGTTGCTAAAATATCCGGTCATATGTTAGGACAATTTATGTATTGTGAAGTAGATTGCCATACTCTAGTAGCCAATCAGTTAGGTGAAATAGCTCGACACCGTTTTATACTCAACCTTTGTTGTTGAGATGGCCTTCGATGGCTGTGTGCTCGGCCTTATTGATTGCTGAAATAGCCTGCCATAATTTAGTGCTCAATTCGTTTGCTGAATTTTCTTTACATATAATTCGTTACTTAGATCTGCTTGTCCAAATATCTTGCCATAGCTTTAGACATCGACCTAGGTATTTTTTATGGACTTTATAAGAAAACATATATTCTTTTCATGTAATATTTAATACAAGAACTAATTTGTATGTCTAAAGAATGGACATGACTTGGATAACTTCTGCTCGAAGATTCTCCCTGTATATGCCAAGGGGGTTGAAAACATCATGACCTTTATTAGAGCTGAGTACGATGGTCCGAAGTCAAATGTGCTCTGCCCATGTAGCAGTTGTATGAATTCAGTTTCAAGATCCTAGTCAACTAAGCAAAATCATCTACACTTGTATGGGATATCGGTCAAATATACTAGGTCAGTTCATCATGGTGAAGCTATGAACATCAATGTTACTGACGATGTGGAAGCAACAGATCACCATCTTCATCTGCCTGAAGCTCAGGAGGAAGAGGAGGAGGAGGTGGTGGAAGAGGAGACATTGGGTTTGACCAACATTGAAAGAATGCTACGAAATGCTCGCGCATTTCGTGAATTTTCACCTGCACAAGAAAAACAGTGGGCCCGCCTAGTGGAACGATGCAACGTGGCAGTCACCGCAGGAAATAAGTTGTCAGTATTCTAAGATATAGTCACCATTCTTCAGGTGAAGACATCTCAGCGTATGACCAACAAATCATTTGATGCGATGTTGGTTGCTTTCCGCAAATCTTACCCAGATGCGTCTGAGCTTCCACACACCTATGTAAAACTAAGAATTTCCTCCATGTAGTCCGAATTGGATATGATATGATCCATGTTTGTAAGAATAATTGTGTTCTGTTCCGGAAGGATTATTTCAATGTAAGTGAATGCCCAAAATGTAAATCATCAAGATGGAAAGATGGTGATGCTGTGAAGAGGATTCCTCATAATGTTCTGAGACATTTTGCAATTATACCAAGATTGCAGAGGTTGTTTCATGATGTTGAAACAAGAGAGGGTGTACTGTGGCATTCTAGGAACCAGGAGTACAGAGATCAGAATGTAATGAGTTGTCCATCTCATCATAGTGACTGGATAAGCTTCAATCAGAAACACAAAAAGTTTGCTGCTGAGCCGAGAAACATTAGACTTGGCTTAGCTATAGATGGATTAAACCCATTTGCCCACTAGAGTGCCACATATAGCATGTGGTCAGTGCTTGTTATCCCTTACAACATGCCACCAAATGTCTGCACCAAATAATCAAACTACATGATGGCCTTGCTCATCCCAGGTCCAAAAAAGTCCTGGAAAGGATTTTGATTTATTCATGGAGCCTCTTGTGGAGGAACTTGAAAAGCTATGGAGGGGTGTTCTCACTTGAAACCTATATAGCAGCCCATGAGCTGATTTATTTCTGCGCGCAAATATAATTTGGTGCATCCATGATTATCCGTCTTTGGGAACTATGTCAGGGCGAATGACACATGGTTACAATGCATGTGTTCACTGTGACAAGAATTCATTGTCATACACAATATTTAGCAAGATATGTTACATTGGACACTGCCATTTCCTTGCCAAGGACAGGTCGTGTCCTAGAAGATAGCGAAGACATGTGTTTGATGCAAAATATGAAAACCATGATGTGCCAAAGAGGCTCATTGGTGCTGAGTTGTAGGAGGAATTACAGAAGGTTAGGCATATTACACCAGGAAAGCATACTGATATTGGTAGCGGGAAAAGGAAGCATGGCAGGGCAGAAGAGAGATTATTGTTTACCCGCATCCTGATATTGGGACTGGGAGTATTGGAAAGATTTGGATCTGTGGCATAATCTTGATGTGATGCACATCGAGAAAAATACATGTGACAGCATCATAGGCACACTTCTTAATATTGAAGGCAAGATGAAAGATACCTTAAAATCTAGGATTGGTTTGACACACCTAGGTATCAAATCCGATTTGCAGGCGAAAGATGATGGTGCATCACGGGATATGGCACCAACTGTCTACGTCTTGGACAAGGTAAAAAGAAAAGAATTCTACAAGGTCATGTCACGTGTGAGATTCCCACATGGATTTGCTTCGAACCTTGTAAGGAGAGTCAGTGCAGATGGAAACAAGGTACAAGGGTTGAAAACTCATGACTGTCACGTCCTACTTCAAAGGGTTTTACCTGTTATCCTTAGAGGATTGGGCCGCCCTGACTTATACAGAGCAGTTGCAGAGTTGGGACGATTCTTTAGGGAACTCTGTAGTAGAAATATCAGGATAGATGCTTTGGAGCATCTTAGAGACAAGATACCAACTATCCTATGCGACCCTGAGAAGATATATCCTCCAGCCTTGTTTGATGTGATGTTTCAGTTGGTTGTTCATCTACCTGATGAGGCACTACTTAGAGGTCCAGTACAGTATGGCTAGATGTACCCTATTGAAAGGTGACTAGGAACTTTCAAGGGCTATGCTAGGAATAGAGCTAGACCTGAGGGTTCCATTGGAGAGGCCTACATTGCCACATAAGCATTGACATTCTGCTCAAAATACATTGAAACAACTGATCAGCTTAGCAAAAAAGTGGGTGAAGAAAATCCCGAGCTCAATGTTTTTGATTGTTCTATTCGAGTTGCAGGGAAGAGTCGACAAGATGACAAACCTAAAGATTTGGATAAAACGGTTTGGTATGTGTTGAATAACTATCCTGAGATTCTAGCTTATATCGAGTAAGTGCTAAGTACTGCAGCTTATACATCGTAATCTACTAAATTTGCAGCACATTCTTATATATTTAGGCTAGGTGGGCGCCAGCTGGCGCAGTCCAAGACAGTTTCCTCTTTCGTGATAAGGAGGCAAGGACGTATGTGGGTTCCCAAGGGATCCCCCAAAGGTTTCCATTCCGATGCAACAAGACCAAGACCACGAGCTCAGCACGACGGATGTCATCGTCAAGACCACCACTGCTTCACGACCAGAAGCTTTACAGGCGAGGACCAGCTTTCGTCAGGATAAGATGTACTATTGTCCCCCGTCAAAATTGGCCACTATGGTATCCCTTCCTTCCTAAGTTATGGGGAAGAGGACCAAGGCCACTATAAATATAGGCTAGTCTCCACCGTTGTAACGCCCCGAATCCGATGCTCCAGATGACTTCTATTTATTTTTGTTGTTGCCATGGTTTTCATAAGAAATTGTTGCATCATCATGCTTGTATTATTTATTTTTCTCACTTTGTGCATTCCATCTTCATGTATGTTGCCACATGCATTTGCATCCATCATGTTCACGATTTCTTGGTTGCTTGTGATGTTTGTTTTATTACTATTATTTGCATCATGCATTCGGCTCTATATGACTGTTGTGCTTGTTTTCTTTTACTTGTTCATGTGCATTGTGAGATTCATCTTGTTACTTTACTTGCGCTATGTATGTGTTGATATTCCTACCACTTGTTTTCCTCTCTCAACCTATCAATGCACCATCTTCTCCTCCTTCCTGCTTCTTTCTTTCATTGTTGCAAGTGACATTTTCTCCACCATAAATGTCCAATATTTTCCTATAAATATTAGACCATGTCCTAAACTTCTCTGTCGAAATTCATGATATTTTAAGTTGATTTGGTTGGGTTCAAAAATGGCTCAAGTTTGAATCTAATTCAAACTTGAATTATTTTTCTATCTCTCAAAATTGGCAAATCACTTTCATCAAATAGTACATAAATCCAGTATCCCAGGAATATTTTTACTTCCTCCTTATTCTTCTCCAGACAACCTGTTTTCCCCCTTCTTCTGTTTCTTTATTTACAAATAAACAGAGATTGGAAAGAAACGGGAGAAGGGTTTTACCTGGACTCCAGCCTTCTAGCACCGGTTCCATGGGCATCATCCTCCAGCCCACTAGTGCGCGTCCCCAGCCTGCTCACCTTTTAGCCCAGCCAAGCCCACCAGCACAGTTCCTCTGTTCATCATCTTCTCCCTGTACGGCAGGACATCTAGAGCCTCCACATCGGCAGTCCGGTTGATTTGACGGCCGAAGCTGCCTCCCTTCCTCCTATATAATCCTGCCCCAACCCTATGGTTTCCTCCTTGCTCCGTTTTCCCCTCTTCTGCCTCCTCCCGTGCCGAGGTAAGCTCCCCACGCCCCTGCCGTCGCCATCGCCATGACCAGCCGAGATGAGCTCGAGCCTGGCGTAGCCAGCTTCGCCCAGTCGTCTTCTTGCTCCGCGGCATGTCCCGCAACTCCCGGAACGTCTCACCGCGACTCCCGGAGCCCGGATCGCCAAGTTCAGCCCCCTCGTCTACCTCCCCTACTTCAACTTCTTCAAGGACTCGGGGACGCCGCCCCGATCAGCGTCTTGCCCCGCCTCTGCATCACGTTTCCGGCCCTCTCTTCGTGCTCCACGAGAGCCGGTGAGCATCCGTCCCTCCCCGCTCCTCCTCCCTCCTTTACATCGTTGATCAGAGCGTTTGAATGCCCCCTCGAAAGAGCTGAAGCTCTCTGGCCGCCATCGATGAGGTGCTCGAGCTCCTCACACCCATGCGCCTCCTGCACACATGCGCACACGTAGTAGAACCCATCCCCTGTTTCCGCACCCCCGCCGGCTCACCACAGCAGCAGCTGCCACTGCGTTTGCTCATCGGTATCGCCTCCGATGCACCTGTGTATTCACCCGAGAAGAGGGTTAGGACTTATGATCATACATAATGAGCTGAGCTTTCTTTCGGCACCAAACATAGCAACAGCTCAGTGGTCAAGGCCATGCAATCCTACAGGGGAGCCCCAAGATCGAACCCCCAAGGCTGCACATTCTTTTTTGTGCAATTTTGCACCTTCAGACTTTCAGAGCTTCTTGCTGCTTCATCTACTGCCAAACCCACTCGATACCATGTATCCAGTCTAGTTCAACTAGTTAATCACGCTTGTGCACATCCAGCAGGTGTTGGGTTCGAGTCCCAGGCACCCCTATTTTGTTAATCCTTTTCATTTTTGCTATTTGTTCGTGTTTCTTCAGTTCTGATCAGTCCAGGATGTGTCATCTTACGCCGAGACCATCCATTATCACACATGCTTCCTAGCTCAACTGGTTGACCCCGTTGCCAAACCTGCAGGAGGTCCTCGGTTCAATCCCAGTGCCCTTCCTTTTTCTTTTTATGTTGATTCT
The DNA here is from genome assembly GCF_002162155.2 of Triticum dicoccoides. Classification (NCBI taxonomy): domain Eukaryota; kingdom Viridiplantae; phylum Streptophyta; class Magnoliopsida; order Poales; family Poaceae; genus Triticum; species Triticum dicoccoides. The sequence continues at coordinate 208,881,973 of NC_041387.1, read as the reverse complement.
GTTATTTCACACATACCCTCTCCACACCCACACTCCTGCCACCTCACACCCGGGCCCCCTCGTCATTCTCCGTGGTTGGCCCCGCCTGTGTCCCCTACTGTTTCTTTTGTTTTTGCATATTCACATAAATGCCATCTTTTTGAATTGTCAATAACTATATGTTCATGCATCCAAGTAAAACATGTCATATATGCATCTTGCACAAATTTTCATGTACTTTCGTAATATGCTGCTTCCTTCCATGTTAAAAATGTTTAACCTTGCTGTTTGCATTAATTCACATAAATGACATGCTAAAATGGTTTATTTCATTACTAAATAACCGTACCTCGGATTTAAATGTTCTTTATATGTAAACGGGGTAGAAAAATGCATAGATTAACATGATGATCTTTCTTTGCATGCTTAACAAATTTAAAATTGTGTATAGGGCAGAACACTAGCAAATTCAAAATATGCATATGGGGATCTTCCGGAATTGTTGTTTGTTGTTCCGGCCTCATTTAAACTTGCCTAGATAGGTAGTTTAATTATGCTTCACCTCTTGCCATGTTTAACAACATTTAATATTGTTTGGTAGCTTAAACAAGATTAAACTAAATAAGTTATGCGGTGTTTTGTCAATATGCAACTCGTTGCATATTGAGCTCCACTTAACTTGTAGTATTGTTTGTTGCACTTTGCCATGCCATGCCTCCTTAAACCGGACATGCATCGTACTTGGTTGAGCATCATGCCATGTCTATGTGTTGTGTGTTTACCGTGTGTTTTCTTCTTTCCGGTTGTGCTCCTTCTCGCTAGTTCCTGTTTCGTTGCGATCGTGAGGATTCGTTCGTCTACACTTGGTTTGTCTTCGTGGCTTCATCTTCTTCATGGACTCGTTCTTCTTCCTAGCGGGATTCCAGGCAAGATGACCGTCACACAGGATCTCACTACTACCATTCCTATGCTAGTTGCTTCGTTCTATCGCTTTGCCACGCTACCTATCTCTTGTTGATCAAGCCTCCCAAACTGCCATGTCAGCCTCTAACCTTTTCACTATTCCTAGAAAACCGCTGCTTGTCTATGTTACCGCTTTGCTCAGCCCCTCTAATAGCATTGTTACTTGAAGGTGAAGTCGAAGATTGCTCCATGATGGACAGGATTATGTTGGATCACAATATCTCTTATTTAATTAATGCATCTACATACCTGGTAAAGGGTCGAAGGCTCGACCTTTTGCCTGGTGTTTTGTTCCACTCTTGCCGCCCTAGTTTCCGTCATACCGGTGTTATGTTCCTTGATTTTGCGTTCCTTACGCGGTTGGGTGATTTATTGGACGCCCTTGACTGTTCGCTTTGAATAAAACTCCTCCAGCAAGGCCCAACCTTGGTTTTACCATTTGCCTACCTAAGACTTTTTGCCTTGGGTTTCTGGAGCCCGAGGGTCATCTTTATTTAACCCCCCCCCCCCCGGGCTAGTGCTCCTTCGAGTGTTGGTCCGAACCGAGTAGACTGCAGGGCCACCTCAGGGAAACTTGAGGTCTGGTTTACTCGTAGGATGTCTCATCCGGTGTGCCATGAGAACGAGATATGTGCAGCTCCTATCGGGATTTGTCGGCACATCGGGCGGCCTTGCTGGTCTTGTTTTACCATTGTTGAAATGTCTTGTAAACCGGGATTCCAAGACTGATCGGGTCTCCCTGGAGAAGGAATATCCTTTGTTGACCGTGAGAGCTTGTGATGGGCTAAGTTGGGACACCCCTGTAGGGTTTAAACTTTCGAGAGCCGTGCCCGCGGTTATGTGGCAGATGGGAATTTGTTAATATCTGGTTGTAGAGAACTTGACACTTGACTTAATTAAAACGCATCAACCGCGTGTGTAGCCGTGACACTACAAAAAAAAGACACATCCGTGACATTTTGGGCCGAACAAATTTACCTATGACACTTCTATGATGATAACTGTGACAAAACCCGGTATCATCAAAGATGTGGTGCGCTCCTACTTCTATGACAAAAAATCATGACAGAAAATGGGCTTTTCTTCCTGGGCGGGCCAGAGACGCAGCTGCATGACATTCTTTGGGCCGTCCATGACGGAAAACCCCGTGGTAGAAGCGAGGGGAGGAAAATTTTGGGGAGTTCCCGGTTATGGTGGGAGGTCGGGGGCCGAGCGATGCGTGTTTCTCTTGTACACGTATGCGCGTGTGTGCGAGGCGTTGGCTCTAACTGAACCCGAGCGAGGCGTTGGGCTCTAACTGAACCCGAGCGATTGCACTGCAGGCTACGCGTTACTGAACCCGAGCGATCGATTGATGGCTGTTAACTAAACCCGATAGAGAGATTCTGTCACATCCCTAGCTGCTGGTAGTGCTCTAGGCTAGCTCCATGTGTGCATCATGTTTAAATTTTTGAAACCTGAACCGAGGAATTTTGGAAGCCTCAAAAACTTAAATAAAAGAGGGGCAAAAACCCTAGAAATCTCATTCATTGCTCCAAAATGCTCTTCTTAAATGTTTGATAATTTTTGGTAAGGGTTCTGGTCCCAACCAAAATATTGAACATTTTCAAGGAATTATTTTGGGACTTTGGATTTAATTCATTAGCTATTTGAATTTGAATTATATTCATATAATTAGAATATAATTTCAAATACCCCTGAAATATTTTATAAGCTTTTGGAAAAGTCCATTAAGCAGCATAAATATTTTCAGAGGAGTTTTTGGCATTGTCTGAATTATTTAAAATTCAAAACAGTGGCAAAACAGAATTAAATAAAAGAAAACAGAACAGAAATAAATAGAAAGGGAGAGAAGGCCACCTGGGCCACTTACCTGGCGCCGCTTACCTGACCGGCCCAGCGGCCCAGCCCACCAGGCGCTCCCCCCTGTCGCCTTCCTCCTCGTGCCAGTAGGCAGAGGAGGGACACCGCGACGCCGCCGAGCTCGCCACGCCACCTCCCTCCTTGCCTGCCTCACCGAGGCGCCTCGAAGCCTCCTCGGCATCGCTCTGGACCCCTGACCCCCCTCACTCTCCCGTGCACCTCTTCCCTCTCTCCCTGCCTCGCCTCCCTCGCCCCCTCTCCCGAAGCAGAGCGCAGCCGCCGACGCCGTTCGCCGTAGCTGCAGCCACCGCCTTCCCCTCGCTTCTCTGACCGGACTAGAGGCTCCGCCTCGACCCCCTCTTCCTCCCCACCGACCCACGCCCTACCGGAAGCCCCGAAGCGCCGTCCCGACGCTTTTCCCCTCCTCGGCCACCGAGGACCGCCGCCGTCGATTCACCGCCGTCGCCGCCTCCCTGAGCTTGCCGTCTGCTCCAACCGACTCCCCGTGAGCTCCTCTTCCTCCTCCCCCTTCCCGTTCTCACTCTCGAGCACCACAGCAACTGCACCGAGTTCGGCCGAAACCTGCCGCCGCCTGTGACCGCCGCCGACGTGCCTCCGGCCACCTAGTGGCCCGGCTGTTGTGCTCAGCTTTCTCCCCGCGCTGCGTAGAGCATGTAGGTGCCCCGCACGAGCCTCCCCGGCCACCGTAGCGTCAACCCCGAGCTCCGGCGACCGCCACGGTCGACGCCGGTGACGACTCCGGCCATCTTAGGCCCAGCCGCTGCCACTACTCGACGCGGACGAGCGCCCGCGTCACGTAGACGCTCTCCGCCGGCCATTTGGTCGCCGGAGGAGGGAAACCGCACCCCTCCGCCGTCTCTGGCTCCGCCGGCGACGAGTCGCGGGTCAACTCCGGCGAGTTGACCCAGGTTTGACCTTCCCCGTGTGTCACTGACGTGTGGGCCACCACCCCCTGACATTTTAGTTAGTATTAGTTTAACACTAATTAACCTAGGTTAGTTAGCTGATTAGTCGCTGACAGTGGGCCCCGTGGCTATTAACCTGATTAGTTAGAGTTAATTAACTCTGTTAGTCACCTAAGTCACTAACCAGTGGGCCCCACTGGCCAGGTTTGACCCGGACCAGCCCCTGTTGACCTGCTGACGTCATGCCAACGTCATGCTGACGCAATAAGTATTTTCTGGATTTAAAAATAATCAGCAAATTCCAGAAAATGCCTAAAACTTCAATAAATCATAGAAATTCAACCGTAACTCCAAATTAAATAAGTTATGTATGAAAAATTATCAGAAAAATTCAAGGAATCCATCTGTACCATTTTCATGCATGTTAGAACAACTTATCACTACTGTTTAGGACAAATGAAGTGAATGACATTTGAATAATCACATATGGAGTTTGAATTTGAATCTTGGATTCAAACCAACTTCATTTAATCTGGTTTTAGTTGCATTAGCTCAAAACACATTCATTTTGCCATGTCATGATCATGCATCATATTGCGCATTGCATTGATTGTGTTCCCTTCTGTGTTGCCGGTATTCGTCCCCTCTCGATAGACGTGATACCGATGATGTGATCGTTGACACTGATGAAGACTCAATGTTATCTTCAGAAGTGCCAGGCAAGCAAAACCCCCTTGTTCATTCCGATACAATCCCACTCTCTCGCTCCTGCTCTCTTTTACTGCATTAGGACAACAACGATTCATCTGTTACTTGCTGCGGTAGCTGAACCCCTTTATCCTCTGCATGACCTGTCATTGCCACAGTAAATAGATTGAAACCCACTAGTATGAGTTGGAGTTGTTTGAGCCCTGTTGTGCCTACTCATTCATGTTTGTTGTCATGCCTGCTACTGCTTAGAGTTGAGTCAGGTCTGATTCATCGGGGATGAATCAGAGACGTGTGAACATGTCCTACTGTGTGTGAGCTAAGTGTGTGAACATGATTTGGTAAAGGTAGCGGTGAGAGGCCATGTAGGAGTACATGGTGGGTTGTCTCATTGCAGCCGTCCTTAGGAACCGAGTTCTGTGTTTGTGATCCATGATTCAGCTACTACCATACATTGGGCCCTGAAATATGACCCCGCTTGACTTCTTATTCACCCTAGGCCTCTGTCCAGGAGTTGCAAGTAGTTTCTGGTGTTTGTAGCTTACTGGAGGCCGTGGACAGCGCTGACCGTAGGGGTGGGCTGTGATGCGGTAGGTACGTGGCACGGTGTATCGGATGCCCATTTGGTATCTCGGGAACCCTGTTCACATCGTTTGGGGCTGTGAGCGAAACTCCGGCCGGATCTCCTCATGGATGGAACCCGAATAGGCGATAAACCTGGACTAGAGACTTGAGTGTTTAGGTAGGTCGTGGTCTACACCCACGTCGGCTTTCGCTTGAAGTCTGCCGAGCACATGTCATGTGCAGACGCTAAGTGGTGGAAACATGTATGAAGAAGTACACCCCTGCAGGGTTAACATCATCTATTCGAATAGCCGTGTCCGCGGAAAAGGACTTCTGGGTTGCCTATATTAGTTCATAGACAAGTGAAAGTGGATACTCTAAAATACACAAGATAAGCGTGAGTGCTATGGTTGGCGTTCTCGCAGGGAGACGGGAGCGGATCCATAGTGGTGTATTGATATGGTGAATATGTGGACTCGTGTGCGCCACCTCAAAGAGTTACATCGCAGTCGTAGTTCAGGATAGCCACCGAGTCAAAGCTGGCTTCCTGCAGTTAAACCCCACCATCCCCTTGTTGAAAATGATGCATATGTAGTTAGTTCTGATGTAAGTCTTGCTGGGTACATTTGTACTCACGTTTTCCTATTCTATGTTTTTGCAGAGAGACTTCGGTCTCACTAGTAGTTCCGCGTGGACTTCGACGTTTAGCTTGTTACCTCAGCTACGATCTTGTGCCCTCGGCAGGATCTGGTAGATAGTCAGGCTTCTCAGCCTTTTTCATTTATAGATGTCTGTACCCAGACATGATAGCTTCCGCTTGTGCTTTGACTTGTATGCTCTGAGTGTTGGGTCATGAGACCCATGTTTGTAATATCTCGCTCCTCGGAGCCTATTGATTAAATACTTGAGTCGTAGAGTCATGTTGTGATGCCATGTTGTATTTGCACATATCGAGCATATTGTGTGTATGTTATTGAAATGCTTGGTATGTGTGGGATCTGACCATCTAGTTGTTTATCTTTAGTAGCCTCTCTTACCGGGAAATGTCTCCTAGTGTTTCCATTGAGCCTTGGTAGCTTGCTACTGCTCCGGAACACTTAGGCTGGCCGGCATGTGTCCTTCTTCGTTCCTGTGTCTGTCCCTCCGGGGAAATGTCACGCGATGAATACCAGAGTCCTGTTAGCCCGCTACAGCCCGGTTCACCGGAGTCCTGCTAGCCCAGTGCTACAGCCTGGATTCACTCGCTGATGACCGACACGTTCGATGCTGGGTCATGGATGCCTGTCCCTGTAAGTCTGTGCCACTTTGGGTTTACGACTAGCCATGTCAGCCCGGGCTCCTTATCATATGGATGCTAGCGACACTGTCATATACGTGTGCCAAAAGGCGCAAACGGTCCCGGGCTAAGGTAAGGCGACACCCGTGGGGATACCGTGCGTGAGGCCGCAAGGTGATATGAGGTGTTACATGCTAGATCGATGTGGCATTGAGTCGGGGTCCTGACAGCGTTGGTATCAGAGCTTGACTGCCTGTAGGATTACCAAGCCAAACTGGTCGAAGTTGAGTCTAGAAAGTCTTAGTTATATAAGGGAATTGATTGTGGGATGGAACGTAAGGCTCTTTTTACTCCTTATACCTTATGCCTTCTGATCTGAGTCATCATCTTCTCTTCTACGGGGATTAAGAACTAGGCTATCTCCTCTTTCTATCAGGATCACGCGTTACTAATCCGTAGACTTACAGATTGTTGAATTTAAGCTTGAGTTCAGTTTCTACTACTTTCGTATGTTAATTGTTGATCTCGAAATCTTGATATTGTGCTTCTGAGTGGTTATGCCACCATTTTTGTGAATGTCTCAAGTCTTTTCTGAGCATTTACAGCCGTTATGCTGTCCGAGTCATTCCAGGTTTCTAAATAGTCTGATGCATTTGCAAAATCCTTTCCCTCTGGTTTCGATGCTCCTTTATGCCAGCTCAATCACACTAATTGTTGAGTTGAGGCATTCTATTGCCTTGACATTTATGTTGGAGTTACTATTATGACCCTAGGTATTTAGGGAGTCACCTAGTAATCTAGCAACGTTTTGTGTTCCCAGTGTGAGATTCTGGCCCTTATTCTCGAAAGCATTTCGTGATGCTACTTAGTAGTAGGTATTCTATCCCTGGGTTTTGAACCCGAGATTCACCCTACTTGCTTATGTTGATAGTTTTGCTCGTTCCTTTAGGTTATTAGTAACCTTTGCATTAGTCCTCGATGTTCGTGGTATTCCTTTCTTCCAAATACTATGAACCGCTTATGGCAGATGTTCCTCGCTGATCGAAAGATCACAATCAGAGTGCTCTCGATGGGTTCTCGATTCTACATTGTGACTCTGCCAGTTCTACCTTTCTGCATGGGTTATCCGGAAGAAATATGTGGAATTCGTTCGACATGCTAAACCATGCATCCACAACTCAGAAAATCGTATGTTCCTTTGAGTTGTCCCTCTTTAGTTGTCTTCTGACCCTCGTCTATCAATTGATAGTCAAGAGTATGCGTGCATTCGTTCGTCGATGCCTATTACCCTTGTGGTCCGCCAAGCCATTCTATTTTAGAATGAATAGGAGAAACAAACTCCAGTACCTCATCCATATTTAGGATTGGGTCAAAGTAGTTGTGTTCCGCAGATCAAGTTACAATCCAGCTTCTGGTCTGCTCTACCCTGAAGTATTACCTTCTTTATGACAGGAATTTCATGAGAATTGCACCACCTTTTGTGAATTCTTGACATAGTGATACTTCTCGCCATCCTTTTTCATTCCTCGGTTCCGTGTTGTTGCAGCCGGAGTGCCGACAAGTGAATCATGATGTGTGAACTCAATACTCCTAGCAACCCCATTGCTTGGCAGTTAATGGACAATAATCTTATTCTTAGTATGTTGGTTATTGAATCCCCATTCTAAGATTGATCGTGCTACCTAGTCCTTATTTCCTGGTGCACTCTTTGATTGATGAGTTAGGATTTTGTCAAGTCCTCGCTCATTTGATCATATCATCTTGCCCTGAAAAGCAAGATTGTTCTCGAGCTTAGTAACATATCGGTGGTTCGTGATTTCCGAAGATCTTCTCGGAAGTATTACCAGGTTGTCACCTGACCGCTATGTTGAGCTCGTGATCAAGTTGGTTTCTTGTGAACCACTTTCTCTCCAAGAATCGGTGTTAGATATCCCTGAGCTAGTTGGTTAAGCTAAACGACAACTTGGAGGGTTGGAAGATAAAAGCTTGCCTGACTTAGTTCGTTCCAAAGGGATATTCTTGTGTAGTGTGTGTTGAAGAAAGATGATATCTTCATCGATTGGTCCCTGTGATCAGTTGCTGGACCTATCGTCTTATCAATCCTTTGATTTGAGTGTGGGCTATCGTCAAATCAAGTCAGAACCAACGATGTTCGTAATGTTGTCTTCCTCGTGGTTGATCCCTCGAGCATACACCATTATATCTTTTGGATCTGACCAATGCTATCACCGTGTTCACTTAACTATGGAATTCCTTTTAAAAAGGGAAACCGGATGAATTGTTGTTGAGCCCATTGACAACATCCTTATCTCCTCCATGATTTTGTTGAACATTAAGTTATTGTTGGAAACTTTGAGGTATATGTTTGGATGGAAGAAGTGACTTCCTTTGATTCACGTGCATTTGATGTAAGTTGCCGCCGTGAATTCGAGAAAGCATGTTTTACCTCCTCGGGAACCATCCAAAGTCAGTTATGCACGTGCGAAGTATTCTATGGTTTGATAGACTAATCATCTTCATTCCATATGTGTATCCTAGCACACCAAGCCACTGACTGATTTGTTCTAGGAGAAGGAGTTCTTTTTAAGAGCTAACCCGGGCTTAATCAAGAACTTTGATATCCTCGATGATGGTTCCCAACCAGAACTCGGTAGTGTTTATTATAAGACTACCATGTGGTCGTGCTTGTCTGGGACAACATGTTCACATGTTTGTAGCAGAACCAGCTCATGTTTTGGAGCTTGCTATCGTAGTTCATTTCCCGAGAATCTCGCAACATCATCTCGTCGATTTGTGTTGCAAACTTTCATTTTTCTTCCTAGACTCGATGAGTCTGGAATATCCTGACACCAACCAGATCTGAATCTCAGGCAGATATGATGGTTGGAACATTTCCCAAGAACTATAATATTGGTCCCTTGATAACCGGTAAAGTGGATGTCGTGGCCAACACACCCAGCCGAAAGACCTATTATTGTAGTATCTTGTTTGAGGAAGTTGGCCACCTCCCCATAGGGATTTCGTAGGATTTACTCCCTAGTTGCCCCTATGGATTTTGAGATCCCGAAGTCCGACCTTCTACTTGATGTCCTAGATACCAGACCATTTCTATGAATGGGTTACACTAGCACATCAAGGAAAACATTAGAAGCGGAGTGCTAAATGTCTCTCGGTCGATCATCCAGATTTTATTTCCTTGGCCCTGCGAAGGGTGAAATCTGAGAAGGTGTTATCTTCTTTTGCATCCGCATCTCCATCATCATTCATCATGGTAGTATGTTGTGTTGCCAGGATCCTTGACACGGATGCTGATAAAACCTCGATGATTGTGGAAATGCTCAAGTTCTTGAGAGCACGTACAAGCGCTACGTGTTATCATCGGCTCTAGCTGGGTTTGCTCTCAGTTCCCTCGGCAATGCTATGATCTATTCAAACAGTGAATTCACCCTCTATTGTTGGGTTCTTCCCCAGTTACCAGAATCATTCCCAGCATTTGCATTTTGTTCCCAGCTTGCACCGCCAATGTGCCATTCTACCATGGGTCTCTTCCATTTCCGGTGGTAAGCAAATTCATCCATTACGTTGTCTTCAACAAGGTAATCCACATCATCCAAGTCCGAGTATGCCATTCCACCGAACCCCTCCAAACGATTGCTCGAGAATTGCCTTAGGTTGGTTTAAAGAGTCTCAATGATCTCTGAATCAAAGGTAATTCTTTTTGCCACTTAAGGGGAGATATCTACGAGTCACGGTTCCGAAGGTATCTCGTTGTGGTATCATGGCAACTCAACTCCTCGCTACGTGGACAATCGTTTACCACCTTCTTAGGTGTGGAATCGTTGTCTACCTAGTGAACCTTCGTCATCCGTTTCTTTCCACCCCTCTTGATGGGTATCTCGTGTCTCAACCCGAGAGATGGTCCTATGTCTCATTCCGTGAGTTGTTCGATCTTCGAGAAGATCGACCCTTCTAGAGTCTCCTTCTTCCCTCCATGTCATGTTGGCAGGATTTTGTCAGAGCAAGACATCAAGACAATGATGGTGAATGAATCAACGTTCAACTGAAGTGCACCCTGGATCGTGAAGATTATACTAGTTGCGTTTACCCTTCACCTTACCCTACGCTTGAATCTCGAGACGAGATTCTTGTTTAGTGGGGGTGAGTTGTCACATCCCTAGCTGCTGGTAGTGCTCTAGGCTAGCTCCATGTGTGCATCATGTTTAAATTTTTGAAACCTGAACCGAGGAATTTTGGAAGCTTCAAAAACTTAAATAAAAGAGGGGCAAAAACCCTAGAAATCTCATTCATTGCTCCAAAATGCTCTTCTTAAATGTTTGATAATTTTTGGTAAGGGTTCTGGTCCCAACCAAAATATTGAACATTTTTAAGGAATTATTTTGGGACTTTGGATTTAATTCATTAGCTATTTGAATTTGAATTATATTCATATAATTAGAATATAATTTCAAATACCCCTGAAATATTTTATAAGCTTTTGGAAAAGTCCATTAAGCAGCATAAATATTTTCAGAGGAGTTTTTGGCATTGTCTGAATTATTTAAAATTCAAAACAGTGGCAAAACAGAATTAAATAAAAAAACAGAACAGAAATAAATAGAAAGGGAGAGAAGGCCACCTGGGCCACTTACCTGGCGCCGCTTACCTGACCGGCCCAGCGGCCCAGCCCACCAGGCGCTCCCCCCTGTCGCCTTCCTCCTCGTGCCAGTAGGCAGAGGAGGGACACCGCGACGCCGCCGAGCTCGCCACGCCACCTCCCTCCTTGCCTGCCTCACCGAGGCGCCTCGAAGCCTCCTCGGCATCGCTCTGGACCCCTGACCCCCCTCACTCTCCCGTGCACCTCTTCCCTCTCTCCCTGCCTCGCCTCCCTCGCCCCCTCTCCCGAAGCAGAGCGCAGCCGCCGACGCCGTTCGCCGTAGCTGCAGCCACCGCCTTCCCCTCGCTTCTCTGACCGGACCAGAGGCTCCGCCTCGACCCCCTCTTCCTCCCCACCGACCCACGCCCTACCGGAAGCCCCGAAGCGCCGTCCCGACGCTTTTCCCCTCCTCGGCCACCGAGGACCGCCGCCGTCGATTCGCCGCCGTCGCCGCCTCCCCGAGCTTGCCGTCTGCTCCAACCGACTCCCCGTGAGCTCCTCTTCCTCCTCCCCCTTCCCGTTCTCACTCTCGAGCACCACAGCAACTGCACCGAGTTCGGCCGAAACCTGCCGCCGCCTGTGACCGCCGCCGACGTGCCTCCGGCCACCTAGTGGCCCGGCTGTTGTGCTCAGCTTTCTCCCCGCGCTGCGTAGAGCATGTAGGTGCCACGCACGAGCCTCCCCGGCCACCGTAGCGTCAACCCCGAGCTCGCCCGAGCTCCGACGACCGCCACGGTCGACGCCGGTGACGACTCCGGCCATCTTAGGCCCAGCCGCTGCCACTACTCGACGCGGACGAGCGCCCGCGTCACGTAGACGCTCTCCGCCGGCCATTTGGTCGCCGGAGGAGGGAAACCGCACCCCTCCGCCGTCTCTGGCTCCGCCGGCGACGAGTCGCGGGTCAACTCCGGCGAGTTGACCCAGGTTTGACCTTCCCCGTGTGTCACTGACGTGTGGGCCACCCCCCTGACATTTTAGTTAGTATTAGTTTAACACTAATTAACCTAGGTTAGTTAGCTAATTAGTCGCTGACAGTGGGCCCCGTGGCTATTAACCTGATTAGTTAGAGTTAATTAACTCTGTTAGTCACCTAAGTCACTGACCAGTGGGCCCCACTGGTCAGGTTTGACCCGGACCAGCCCCTGTTGACCTGCTGACGTCATGCCAACGTCATGCTGACGCAATAAGTATTTTCTGGATTTAAAAATAATCAGGAAATTCCAGAAAATGCCTAAAACTTCAATAAATCATAGAAATTCAACCGTAACTCCAAATTAAATAAGTTATATATGAAAAATTATCAGAAAAATTCAAGGAATCCATCTGTACCATTTTCATGCATGTTAGAACAACTTATCACTACTGTTTAGGACAAATGAAGTGAATGACATTTGAATAATCACATATGGAGTTTGAATTTGAATCTTGGATTCAAACCAACTTCATTTAATCTGGTTTTAGTTGCATTAGCTCAAAACACATTCATTTTGCCATGTCATGATCATGCATCATATTGCGCATTGCATTGATTGTGTTCCCTTCTGTGTTGCCGGTATTCGTCCCCTCTCGATAGACGTGATACCGATGATGTGATCGTTGACACTGATGAAGACTCAATGTTATCTTCAGAAGTGCCAGGCAAGCAAAACCCCCTTGTTCATTCCAATACAATCCCACTCTCTCGCTCCTGCTCTCTTTTACTGCATTAGGACAACAACGATTCATCTGTTACTTGCTGCAGTAGCTGAACCCCTTTATCCTCTGCATGACCTGTCATTGCCACAGTAAATAGATTGAAACCCACTAGTATGAGTAGGAGTTGTTTGAGCCCTGTTGTGCCTACTCATTCATGTTTGTTGTCATGCCTGCTACTGCTTAGAGTTGAGTCAGGTCTGATTCATCGGGGATGAATCAGAGACGTGTGAACATGTCCTACTGTGTGTGAGCTAAGTGTGTGAACACGATTTGGTAAAGGTAGCGGTGAGAGGCCATGTAGGAGTACATGGTGGGTTGTCTCATTGCAGCCGTCCTTAGGAACTGAGTTCTGTGTTTGTGATCCATGATTCAGCTACTACCATACATTGGGCCCTGAAATATGACCCCGCTCGACTTCTTATTCACCCTAGTCCTCTGTCCAGGAGTTGCAAGTAGTTTCTGGTGTTTGTAGCTTACTGGAGGCCGTGGACAGCGCTGACCGTAGGGGTGGGCTGTGATGCGGTAGGTACGTGGCACGGTGTACCGGATGCCCGTTTGGTATCTCGGGAACCCTGTTCACATCGTTTGGGGCTGTGAGCGAAACTCCGGCCGGATCTCCTCATGGATGGAACCCAAATAGGCGATAAACCTGGACTAGAGACTTGAGTGTTTAGGTAGGTCGTGGTCTACACCCACGTCGGCTTTCGCTTGAAGTCTGCCGAGCACATGTCGTGTGCAGACGCTAAGTGGTGGAAACATGTATGAAGAAGTACACCCCTGCAGGGTTAACATCATCTATTCGAATAGCCGTGTCCGCGGAAAAGGACTTTTGGGTTGCCTATATCAGTTCATAGACAAGTGAAAGTGGATACTCTAAAATACGCAAGATAAGCGTGAGTGCTATGGTTGGCATTCTCGCAGGGAGACGGGAGCGGATCCATAGTGGTGTATTGATATGGTGAATATGTGGACTCGTGTGCGCCACCTCAAAGAGTTACATTGCAGTCGTAGTTCAGGATAGCCACCGAGTCAAAGCTGGCTTGCTGCAGTTAAACCCCACCATCCCCTTGTTGAAAATGATGCATATGTAGTTAGTTCTGATGTAAGTCTTGCTGGGTACATTTGTACTCACGTTTGCCTATTCTATGTTTTTGCAGAGAGACTTCGGTCTAACTAGTAGTTCCGCGTGGACTTCGACGTTTAGCTTGTTAGCTCAGCTACGATCTTGTGCCCTCGGCAGGATCTGGTAGATAGTCAGGCTTCTCAGCCTTTTTCATTTATAGATGTCTGTACCCAGACATGATAGCTTCCGCTTGTGCTTTGACTTGTATGCTCTGAGTGTTGGGTCATGAGACCCATGTTTGTAATATCTCGCTCCTCGGAGCCTATTGATTAAATACTTGAGTCGTAGAGTCATGTTGTGATGCCATGTTGTATTTGCACATATCGAGCATATTGTGTGTATGTTATTGAAATGCTTGGTATGTGTGGGATCTGACCATCTAGTTGTTTATCTTTAGTAGCCTCTCTTACCGGGAAATGTCTCCTAGTGTTTCCATTGAGCCTTGGTAGCTTGCTACTGCTCCGGAACACTTAGGCTGGCCGGCATGTGTCCTTCTTCGTTCCTGTGTCTGTCCCTCCAGGGAAATGTCACGCGATGAATACCAGAGTCCTGTTAGCCCGCTACAGCCCGGTTCACCGGAGTCCTGCTAGCCCAGTGCTACAGCCTGGATTCACTCGCTGATGACCGACATGTTTGATGCTGGGTCATGGATGCCTGTCCCTGTAAGTCTGTGTCACTTTGGGTTTACGACTAGCCATGTCAGCCCGGGCTCCTTATCATATGGATGCTAGCGACACTGTCATATACGTGTGCCAAAAGGCGCAAACGGTCCCGGGCAAAGGTAAGGCGACACCCGTGGGAATACCGTGCGTGAGGCCGCAAAGTGATATGAGGTGTTACATGCTAGGTCGATGTGGCATTGAGTCGGGGTCCTGACAGATTCCTTCGCTACTACTGCTAACTGAAGCCGATCGATTCGATGAACAGTG
>NC_041387.1:208843699-208867101 GCF_002162155.2 Triticum dicoccoides | reverse complement strand
AACAGTGAGCAGTGGCGTTTCCTCTGGATGAACAGGACCCCGTGGTGTGGAGGGCTGGATGAATAGTAGACGGTGAGGGGTGCCCGTGGAGGGGTGGTTGAACAGGACCCCGTGGTGTGGAGGACTGGATGAACAGTAGACGGTGGAGGGGTGCCCGTGGAGGGGTGGTTGAACAGTAGCCGGTGGAGTAGTGCACGGTGGAGGTTGGATGAATAGGAGCCCGTGGAGGCTGGAGGAGGTCGACAGTAGCCCGTGGAGGCTGGAGGAGGTCAACGGTGGAGATGAACAGTATCCCGTGGAGTCCCGTTTTGCGGTACGCCACACCCCTCTCGATGAACAGGACCCCCGTTTCGACCGTAGAGCTCAAACACAAGTCCGTTTCGTCCGTTTTGCGGTACGTCACACCCCTCCCGACCAACAGGATCCCCATTTCGACCGTAGGAGGTCCGTTTCATCCGTTTTGCGGTACGCCACACCCCTCTCGATCAACATGACCCCCGTTTCGACCATAGGAGGTCCGTTTCCTTCATTTTGCGATACGCCACACCCCTCCTGATCAACAGGACCCCGTTCCCAATGTAGGAGTTCCGTTTCCTCCATTTTGCGGTACGCCAGGCCTTGTTTCCATCGCCTGTTCCATCCAAGCCCTCCCGATGAACACGACCACGCATTCCGTTCTGACCAAGCCGGTTGGCTCCCATGCGTTCCGTTGCCTCCCGATGAACACGACGCATTTTGTTGCCTCCCGATGAACACGAGCCCTCGCCGTATGGATGCACGAGTAGGCATTCGAGACACCGCTCATATGTACACATACGTGGCCGTATTTTCTTTCTTGCACCCTGGCCGCTATACGTACGTGTACATGCTACGTGCGCGCCTCTACTACGACACGTGCGCACCTCTACATTCGCCAGTATATATGTACGTACATGTTCGCGACCAGAATGACAACTCTACGTATGCTTCGACCAGGTGGGTCCCGGCTGTCAGGCACTTTCTTGCGTGCGAAGATGTAGCTGGTGGGTCCCAGCAGTCAGGGGGGCGAATCGTTTTTTTTTCGGACGCACTTCCTTGCGTGCGAAGGTGTAGCTGGTGGGTCCTAGCAGTCAGGGGGGAAACGTTTTTTCGCAAAATACAGTGGCCCGTCCGGTGGGTCCCAGCTGTCAGGTGGAGGAATAAATATTTTGCGTGTAACAAGGAGGCACTTCCTTGCTGCCGTCGTGGACCCAACTGTCAGCCTCTCCACGCACAGTACTCTTCCGATGGAAGTCGGTCATTAACCACATTGACCACGCCACGCCGAGAGCACCACGGCGGTGGAGGACGGTGAGGCCTAGGAAGGGGAGGACACAGAGCCGGGGAAGACGCAGCAGTGGATGCCCATGCGAAGAGGAGTACGAGGGTTCACTGGTTCGGCTGCGGTGTGAGGCTGCCGTCGCCGCAGAATAACAGGGGGTGTGTGTGAGTAGAGGGATGGCCTGGCTAGTGGTGGGAGTAGTAGGGGTGGTGAGGCCTCTGCGGTATCATAGCCGGTCACGGGAGGCAGGAGCATGCGGCACGACTGGCGCTGCTTTGGGCGGCTGGAGAACGAAGACCAGAGGTTGAAGAAGCACTACAGCCGTTGGATGGACATCATACGGTCACTGGAGTATTGACTAAGTTGACAAAGCCCTCCGTCCCCGTCAACTTAGTAGGCCCACAAGTCAGCCTGCCACTATACTGGGTCCCAGCTAGGAGGGGGAGTATTCATTTTTTTTGCTTAATAAGGAGGCACTTCCTTGCGTGCGAAGATATAGCTGGTGGGTCCAAGCTGTTAGCGACGGTAACGTTTTTTTCACGAAATACAGAGGCCCTTTCGGTGGGTCCCAGATGTCAAGTGGAGGAATCATTTTGGTCTCTCCACGGTGGGTCCAAGCTGTCAGCGGCGGTCCCTTTTTTGCGCGTAATAAGGAGGCATTTCCTTGCGTGCGGCCGCGGACCCAGCTGTCAGCCTCTCCATGTACAGTCCACTTCAGATGCATGTCAGTCGTTGACCACGTTGACCAGGCCGCACCGAGAGCACCAGGGCGGTGGACGATGGTAAGGCCTAAGAAGGGAACGACACGGAGGAAGGGAAGACTCGGCAGTTGTTTCCTACGCGGAGGGGAGTACGAATGTACAAGGGTTTACTGGTTCGTCTGTCGTCGCCGGAGAATAACAGTAGGTGTGGGTGAGTAGAGGGATGGCTAGGCTAGTGATGGGAGTACAGTGGGGCGGTGAGGCCTGCGCAGCAGCACAGCCGGCCGTGGGGAGGAGGGAGCAGGCAGTCCCGCCGGCGCTTGTTTGAGCGGCTGGAGCAGGAAGAGCAGAGATTGAAGAAGCACGACGGCCGTTGGATGGACATCCAACAGTCACTACTTGTGCGTCAACCTTTTTTTTATGAAAGCCTCAAATCTATGGAAAACAGCATACAACCCATCTGCCATTATTTCTAATAATTTACAGCCCATTTGCTAATTCTTAAGGTTTTTTTAGCCCATATTCTTTTTGTTAGGATTACAGCCCATATTGTGGCCACGGTTAAAAAGTTATATGAAATTTTGCATATTTCGGTGCGGTCCGAACTGTTTTTAATCCTGAAATTTCGACTCACATTCAAACTAATTTTAAAAATAAATGTATATCAATATAAAATCCATCAAATTATCCACGCATAAAAATTAATGTAATTTAAAATCTCAAAATGAAAAAAAAGATATTTGAAACTAATTGTCGGTTTGATGTGTTTTAAAAAAGTACAACCCATTTCTCTTTACTGATGGGCCATTTTCTCGGCCAGCCGAATGAAGCTCTCCTCGTCTTGAAAGATTTGCAGCCCAACAGGCCTGACAAAGCGACTTACTTGGCAAATCACAAAAAACTGGGTTGTGGTCGTGGACCCAGCTGTCAGCCTCTCCACGTACAATACTCTTCCGATGGAAGTCGTTCCTTGACCACGTTGACCACGCCACATGGAGAGCACCACGGCGGTGGACGACGGCGAGGCCTAGGAAGGGGACGACGTGGAGCCAGGGAAGATGCGGCAGTGGATGCCCATGCCGAGAGGAGTATGAGGGTTCACTAGTTCGGCTGCGGCGTGAGGCTGCAGTCGCCGAAGAATAACAGGGGGTGTGGGTGAGTAGAGGGATACCCAGGGCCAGCGGTGGGAGTAGTAGGGGGCGGTGAGGCCTCCGCGGCATCACAGCTGGCCATGAGAGGCAGGAGCACGTGGCACGACCGGCGCTACTTTGGGCGGTTGGAGCAAGAAGACCAGAGGTTGAAGAAGCACTACGGCCGTTGGAAGGACATCGTATGGTCATTGGAGCTAGAATCGTTCATATTGACTAAGTTGACAAAGCCCTCCGTCCTCGTCAACTTAGTAGGCCCACAAGTTAGCCACCCACTATGGTGGGTCCCAACTAGCAGGGGGTATTCATTTTTGGTGCGTAATAAGGAGGCACTTCCTTGCGTGTGAAGATATAGCTGGTGGGTCCGACCCGTCAGCGGGGGGAACGTTTTTTTCGTGAAATACAGAAGCCCTTCCCACGTACAGTGCATGTATAGTGTGTAATAAAGAGGAACTTTCCTTGCGTGCGACAATGGACCTCGTGGGTCCCAGCCGTCAGACTCTCCACGTACAGTCCTCTTCTTATGACTCTCGTATGTTGACCACGCTGTGCCGAGCGCACTGAGGCGGTGGACGACGGTGATGCTCCAGACTGGAACAACCCGAAGATAGGGAAGACGCAGCAGTGGAGTCGCAGACGGAGAGGAGTGGGAAACTTGACTGGTTCGGGTGCGGGGTGGGCCTACACTCGGCAGAGAATAACAGGAGGTGCGGAGTGGAGGGATGGCCTGGCCGTCGGTGGGGTAGCGTTTCGCTGAGGAGCGCAAAACAACGCCGCTGGATGCTGAAGGCTGGAGCAGGCGGTTCCGGCAGTGCTGGGGGAAGAAGACGAGAGATTGAAGAAGAATGCCGGCCGTTGGATGTAAATCCAACGCCTTCTTAGTCTTCGACCTACTGGCCCACATGTCAGCCAGTCCATTTGTTTTTTAGTCCATTTGGTGGGCTGGGTGAAACATTGATGTAGCATCTATACAACCCGTTTAAATCCCATTTGCATTTTTCTCGAAATCCGCAGACTTGCTGGGCTGGGTGAAAATATCATGTTGGGCTAGACGGAGAAATGTTATAAAAACATAAACACATGAGTGCACGTTAGTAAAATCTTTGCAAGCTTATGTACGCAATCACTAGGAGTTAACTTGCCAAGTTATATATATACAATTATTATTATTATTTTGTAAGAACTTTCAACTTACGAAATTAAATATCATTTTAATTTGATGAGTTAATAGTATGTGGGGTATTATTATTTTTTAGCCTAGACATGGGACAGTTGAGTTGGTTCTAGGGGAAAGTACTGGGAGAAAACCCAGTTTACATCGAAAAAGAAAGTGGGAGAAAATTCAGAGACCTACTGGGTCCACCTGTGGAGGGGAATATGCTGGGAGGAAGGAGATTCAAAGCACGACAGCCGAGTGAACTAGTTTTTTTTACGGACAAGTGAACTAGTTTACATACATAAGCAAATAGCCACTAAAAAAAGCAATCCGGTTAATGGGTTCTTAAAAGAAATATTTTGGACAAAACAGATAATTACGACACATAGGTTAATGCATGAAACACTCAGATGATAAAGGTGCTTATAAACATATAAAGTACAACATCTAGACCTTCCTGGCACGCTTGATCATGACGCTGTGGCTGTCCGTGTACTCGTCGGTTATGGGAAGTAGACATGCCCTCATGTCCAAGATTTGCCTGTACATGTCGTAGCATGCGTATGCGTCTTTGGCCGCATATGTTATGTAGGCAAGATTCAGAGGTACCTCCCACGTGTTCAGGTCGTCTTCTTTCATGTTGGCGTATCAGGGGTCGATGATGGTTTCAGCAAGGTCAACCATGGAGTCCTTCTCCTTCCCGTTGCTGATGATCTTGTATTGCTTCTGGATGTCGACAAGCTTGTTGCACGAGATGGCCGAATCGTCGCATTCTTCCTTCTCTCCACCGTAGCGAAGGTGCAATCAACGCTGCCAATGAAACGGGCGAATTCTCCAGAACCTGGTGCAGCCATAGGATTGAGGCGAGGCAGAGGTTCACCGAGTCTGTATCGTTGGTGTACATCACATTCAACTTGGTGCAGCCATAGGACTGAACGGGGAACTCAAAGGGGAACTCCTTGCTGAAGTCCATATCCAGCAGGCTCGCCCCTCGGATCGCCATTGGAGTCTCTTCGAGTGAACGAGTGTGTAGGCAGCGGCAGCAGTTCATTTTTCAGCTCTTGGGGAACTGGATTCAACAGTAAGTTGAGTGTGTACAGGCGACAAAAGTTACTACCCCTCCCTCGTTCGCTGCATGCCCAGCAGAAGATGCACCCTCGGCGCATTCAAATGCCTCCATTAAGAAACCTACTCGGGCCACACGTCGATTCACGAGCGGGTCTGTATTGGTACTGTAATAACAGGAGTTAGTGGTCACTTCACTTAAATTTAATTAGATTTAATAGAAATTTATACTTAAAACAAGCAATGCATTCGCTCGTTCTATCAGTGCCACAGGATCAACATGCACAACAATTAGAATTATTATTCTCAGGATGCACACGATCAACACATTTGTCGCACTTCCACAAAGATAATACTAGAAGTTTGAACTGTTTGTTATGGTTGTTGTCCTCTGCATCATCATGCCGTGTTTCCCAGCTTGCAAGATTCAGAACCAACAAATAAGATCCAAATAATAAGTACAACAAAGATGCCTACACATCTCATTGATTCCCAGCTTGCAAGATTCAGAACCAACAAATAAGATCCAAATAATAAGTACAACAAAGATGCCTACACATCTCATTGATTCCCAGCTTGCAAGATGCAGAACCGACAAATAAGATTCAAATAATAAGTACAACAAAGATGCCTACAGATCTCACTGATTCCCAGCTTGCAAGATTCAGAACCAACCCATTAGAGCCTTTTAATAAAGTGAATATCGGGATTAAATCCATCTTGGCTAGCCATGTCATACAATCGAAGAACATGGCGAATGCTCTTGACCGTCACAACATCTATAGTTGAGTATTCCTGTTTGCACAGCATGTTTGCATGGCACAAACAAGGAGACATGAGAGCATGATTTCACTTTAATGGCAGCCTCCTTGAACTCAACCTCCAGCTCTACTTGGATGAGGTCTGCATGGAGTTCCATGATTCAATTCTTGCACCTTTTTCTGATGTTCACCTAAAATGAAGCAAATATTGCATCATTCAGCTAGCAAGAAGTACTAGATCTTGTGAGCTGGCAGGTTCTTCTTTAGTAGTTGCACTAAAATTGAGGAACATTAAGGTTGGTTGTCCGGCTCATGTAAGGTGCAACTATAATTTTCTTATCCTTTTGTGTAGTTCCACTAAATAAAGTGCCATTGTGGTGACAGTGACGGCTCCATCTTGCAAAGGCTAATAAAATGTTGCACGAGATTACCAGCAGAACTTGACGGAGATTTTGGAAACTCCAATAACCATTTTGTGCAGTTCCACCAAAATTGAGAGATGTTGCCCGTGTGACATTTTAGTTTAACTGCACAAGACACTCATTCCAAAAAAAGTGTTTTGTGCACTTCACCAAAAGGTCACAATAGCAACAAGGTGAAATGGATATCCCTATCTGCACAAAAAGATAGATAGTAAATAGTTGCTGGTCAATAAGAATATATGAAACATATACAAAATGAAAAGAAGCATCTTAATTATGTTCATCGCAATCACGCAAGGATAGTAGAAATTTTAAAATGTCGGCAATGCTTCATGTTACGAGAAGCATTACGATCAACAATGAGATCCCTCAAATATGGGATAACTTCAATGCTGGCATTGCTTGTTTACCAGACACAGTAAATCAACAGCAGCTAAAGAGTTGGTTTAAGGGCATGGGACCGTGTGGACACCAGGACACTCAGTAGCGTAAAGGAGCAACTTACTTATCATACTGGGGAAAACAACACGAGTGCCATTTGTAACACAGTTTAATTGCATCTTATCACTGGAGGTATTAGATTAACAATAACACTGGTTAGACATGTCCCCAAGGTAACAGTGTGATCGCTTCATTTTACATGCGTCCTTACATTAACAACAGCAAAAGGTTGGTATAAGGACATGCGACAGTGGACGCATCGGCACAATGTACCTACAAGGAGGCATAAAGTGGTGATGCCGAGTTTGTTCATGCTATGTGAGGGCAGCAAACATAATCCTGGAGACCTTGTACTCTATGAGGGCAACAAATCTAATCCTGGAGACCTTTTACTATGTGAGGGTAGCAAATCTAATCCTGGAGACCTTTTACTATGTGAGGGCAGCAAATCTAATCCTGAGACCTTTTACTATGTGAGGGCAGCAAATCTAACCCTGAGACGTTTTACTATGTGAGGGCACCAAATCTAATCCTGGAGACCTTTTACTATGTGATGGCAGCAAATCTAATCCTGGACATACTCTGTTGACTTGTCAACCAGCCGCCACTTTCTATCCTTTGTTCAACCAATAATAGATCTGTTCCTTATCCAGTTTGTACTGCGTTTTCCCATTATTTCCCTTTTCAACCAAGAGACCGGTTGGGTATCCGGTCTCTACTACTTTCACCATATTATTTCCTCTTTGAATAAAGTCCTAGATTCATGCTACAACTTCCCCCCTTTGTTCATTGTTTGAACAAAGCCCTAGATTCGAATGCATGAAGTAGCTTCACCTCTAATAATACTAAAAATTTAGGTGGCTTTGGAAGAGCTGATGGGACTAGAACAAGATGCACATGCAGACACATGCGGAGCTGGGGCAGTAGGGAAAGGCCGCTTTCGAAGAACTCATACCTGAGGGTCACCGGGATGTCGGTGGCGGCAGGTCTGATCTGCAGACAATACGGCAGGGAGGAAGAAGGGTCGGAGGACCTCCTGAGCCGGCGCTGTGTCGGAGAGAACGGCACGGGCACATGATCAGGCGCCTCCGGTAGTTGTGGGTTTCCTTCCTCGACGGTGATGACCGCGTGAACGATGCACCTTTTAGTCCTCTACACACACCGGTCGAAGGGGTCCGGCCGGACCTGTGACCAACGGTGAGCAGAGAGAAAATGTTGCTACCGCTGTCTTGTTTATATCTGGAGAGGATGAGAGAATGAAGAGAGCAACCCTAGTAAAGCAAGAGCTCAGGCCCCTGCGTCCACATATAGTGGAGTGATTATCTTTTTTCTCTCCACAACAAGCGTTTCAATTTGTGTATGTGGTATTAAATAAAAGAAACTCTCTATTTAAGGTGACTACTGTACGACTCCTACTTACTACTAGTAGTACTACAGTATTGTTCACTTGTGCTCCCCGCCCTCCATTAATTGAACAACCCCACGGGTGAATAAACATACAGTAAGTACTGTATTTATATAGAATGAACAAGCTCGAACTATTTTCACGTAGTTAAAAGTTGAGGGCGGGGCTTTTCCCGGGCAGTACACGCGGCAGTTTTCGGGTAGGTGGTTTGACGGAGAGGCGAGGAGGGTGAGCGAGTGGGGCTATGCGATTTGACGGTGTGTTACTGCTGGAAAGACTTGTGATATGACCACTCACTATAGTCATGAATTACTGGCGCTCCAACCGGGGTGATGCCCCCCTTCCATTCCGCGCTCTAATCTGGTGCATGACACGTCGACCTGAATGCTGGCTCTCCCACATGTTAGAGTAGTAAGAAGGAGCAAAGAATGATGAGGTCCATAGTGAAATATCTACGAAGACTTATACTTAGGAATGGAGGGAGTACTACTCAGGTCGGAGGAGTGCGAACCACGGCAGCCCAGTGAACCAGTAGTGCGAACCACGGTAGCCCAATGAACCAGTAGTAGAAAACAATGTGGCCATAAAAAACAATGTGCTATGGTCCACACTGTAGCATGTACAGTAGCACTCCTCTTTGTTTGGATCCCTGAGTTAGAGCTAGTTTGGGTTGAAATAGCCTCAAATTATCGAAACAAGAGGGGTTAGTTTGAGCTAGTTTGATGTAACCCAGCTAAAAAAGTAGCCCGGTGGAGAGGTTCTAATTGGGTTAGTTATCCTCAGGCGCACTAAAAGAGAACTAAAAAAATCTCCCCTGCCAGCACCAGATCGCTCCCCCCTCCCGCACGACTCCTCTCTGTTCCCCATAGGGCCGCCCGCCCAAGCGTCGCTCTCCCTCTCTCTCCTCGGGCCGCCCTCTCCTTCCGGCCTCCGCCGCCCTACTCCGGCCGCCCTCTCCCTCCGGCCTTCGAAGGTCTCCCCGCTCCTGCTTCACCAGTCATTTTTCTCCCTCTATCATGCGCGGCAGTGGCGCATCTACCAGGGAGGTCGCGAGAGGGGTGAGTTTCTTCGTTCCTTCTCTGTCTCACGGCCATATCATTGATCTTGCTTGCTCTAGCGCTAATTCTGATTTGGAAAAGTAGATCCTGATCAAACTTGGTATAGATTTGTGGTCCACGCATGGAATTGTTTGATGCTGCTTGAGGAGGTAATAAATCTTTCTAGAGGATCAAAGATTCAGGTCATCATTCTAGGTATTTCAATTTCAGGCTTGCATTATTTCTAGAGGCCCAAATATTGAGTCCACCTTTCTAGGTGTTTCAGTTTCAGGCTTGCATTATTTCTTGAGGCCCAAAGATTCAGTTCACCTTTCTAGGTATTTCAGTTTCAGGCTTGCATTATTTCTAGAGGACCAAAGATTCAGTTCACCTTTCTAGGTATTTTAGTTTCAGGCTTGCATTATTTCTAGAGGCCCAAAGATTCAGTTCACCTTTCTAGGTATTTCAGTTTCAGGCTTGCATTATTTCTAGAGGCCCAAAGATTTAGTTCACCTTTCTAGGTATTTTAGTTACAGGCTTGCAATATTTCTAGAGGCCTAAATATTAAGTTCCTAGTCTGCGGCAAACGGCCCTGCTACCCATGGCGGTGTCGACCTCAACTCGCAAGGGCCGGCGTCGGAGGGGTTCCCGGGGCTTGGGCTCTACAGAGCCTTCCTCCAGAGCAACGATAGCGATCTCCTCCCTCGGTGTGTGAGGGGCTCTGGGCTCCCTCTCTATCGTGAATGACTTCCGTGATGAGTTAGCTCATTCTTTGTTTCATGAAGTGTTCTTTTATTTTGTGAAGCTTGATTGACGACTTGTATGTTTAAGTGGGATATCTCATTTGTATGGACAAAGTAAAAATTATCATGTTTTCCATGCTTGATTGTATAGATGGTTCGTTTATGTCAATTGTGACCGGGAGGAGGCCACGGAAGAGCCGGCCACACCAAGAGGGTGCTTGGATCCAAGGGGCTTATTTTAGTCTGACTAAAAATAGTCTCTTTAAGAGGCTAAAGTTCCAAGCACCCCTGACTAAAGAGGGGCTAAAACTAGTCTTGAGACTAAAAAAGTTTAGTCAGGGGTACCCCTACTAAAATGTGGATTAGTCCTCTCTCTCCTCATTTAACTCCTCTCCTTTAACACAGGCGAGTTCTGGATTGGAGGGTTTGGAGGATAATAAATGCTCATTAACTTGATTTTAGTCTCTTTAGTATTTGGATCCAAGCATGGGTGAGGCTATGAAGTTTTAGTCCCACTACTTTTAGTCATGGAACTAAATTGTATCCAAGCACCCTCCAAATCCGGCAGGAAATAGGGTCCAAAGTAGTCAAATGATTGCGATAGAGCATTTATTGTCAATCTAACCCTGCCATCCATACACCTCTTTGGTTTAGAGTTAGTTTAGGGTTAGAATCTAACTCTAAGCTCTAACTGAGTTAGAGTTCTCCTCGTCTCGCTTCATCGCCATCATACTTTCCCTGATGAGGACATCAATAACATTATTACACCCACAACCCCTATTGCTACATATACGGGACCAATTACTAGACCTCGTGCACGCCAATTAAATTATCAGGTACTTTCATTTCTTGGTAATGATTCTAATGTTCATGAGAATATGATGCTGCCTAAATTGGATACATTTGTTTTGCTTACAAATGAAGGGCCTATCTTGGAGAAGGATGAACATTGGAGCAAGAACAAGCATGGAGATGATGCCATGCGCAAGGGGAACAAGAACGGAGTTACAAGTGATGATTTCAGGACTTTGAAGCCACCATAATGGGTGCATGAAGCCTTGGACGAAATATACAAGATGCCACTTCATAAATTTCGTCCCGAAGCTATTCTAGGTGCTGTGTCACCTTATTATTGGGCCAGGCCCTTGTAATTTCGAAATACATAAGTATAGGCTATTTTTAGAGTCCGTATGTGTGGGGAAACAAGAGATAGGGTTGATTTCAGACCCCTCCACCAAGGGCCACGAAATTCCCCCCCCCCTCTTCCTCCATATATACAGCCCTTAGGGCACCGTTTAGACTTTGGGGTTTGTTTAGATTAAAGTTTGCCATAGCTGCAACTTCGCGTACTTCGTTTGTGTTCAACGACCAGACAAAGGCATCACAGAACCCCACCTTGATCAATAAAGCTTTCATCTTATATTCACAATATCCAGATTGCAATCTCAGTTTCTTGCTTGTTCTTCGTTTGCTCGCAGGAAACAGACCCTCGTGGTCAGGTTGATCGTGCTCCGGCGTGGTCAATAACCTCTCGGAGTTGGTTTAGCGATTGCTAAGGCGCGACGTCCTTGCACGTTCGTAGTCGGATCGTCAAAGTTGACTTCCACCAAAGCGGTATCCATCATCTCATCGAAAGACGGGACACCTTTGCCTCTATCAAGTGGTATCAGATTTCCAGGTTGCTCGGTGAGATTTTACAGTTTTTCATAGTGTAGATCGAGTCCGTTCCTCATACCTATAGTCCACGAAAAAGCCAAAAAAAATTAGGATTAGTTCATCCAATCCGAAACAATCTGAGCCTTTGCATAATGTTTTCTGTATTTGCTTTGTTGAATTTGCGGTTGCATCATCGTGTCAAGTTGCTGGTCTTAGCGTCTAGTCGTTTAGAGTTTCGAGTTCTGGTCACAAGTTGTCACGCCGCCACCGCACCATCATCATCGCCCCTGCCACCTACCAGCACCGCTCCGAATCCGTGTCCATATACCACCATCAATCCATGTCCATATACCACCACCGATCCATATCCATATTCTACCACCGCTACCACCACCGCTGCCATATACCACCACCATATATCCACCACCAATCCGAGTTCCTTGCATATTAGGTTTGTTTTCGAGATTCATCTACTTTCCGATTCGTTTTCCTTCCCGGAGTACGTTTTGGAAAAAAAAGTCTGGAAACCACCCTCCGTTTAGGCCCAAAATTTTCCGAAAACGCATTTTTCGAAAAAAATTCTGGCTATCCTATTTTTAGGTGTTTCTGAGTGTTTTGAGACAGGTGCCATTATAGGAAGTTTTTTTTGATCTGTTTCCAGTTTTTGGGTCCGGGCAGTCGAAAAAACAAAAAAAAAATTGGTCGAAAAAATTTCTGCCCATCCTGTCAGTTTGACCTAGGAAGAGTTTTGAGACACTCGCCATTATAGTGATTTTTTGCAAAAAAAAGAAGCGCAAAAAAAAGCGAATTTTTTTTTCCGGAGTGTGCTTTTCCCTTGTTTACGTGCAGCGCCGTGATTTTGTTAGTGTTGTAGGCTCGCGTCTCTAGCACGGCCTAGCCTAGGACCAGCACAGTACCGTCGTTGAGCGTTTATTCAACTTTGCATCTTTGAATTGATTACTGCTGACCTTTTTTGCTACCATATTATAAGCCTTCCCAGCTCCACATACATCTATGTCGTGCATTTGACTCTCCCTGGTAATCGCTCTATCCAAGCTTTGAGAGTTTTGACTCCAACGGTTGCCGATCACCACCTGCTGCTGGGTAAGACGTGGTTAGAATTTGAGATTTGCTTGACGGGTTTGTGATACACCACCACCACTTCTTAGTAGTCTGTAGGATCATATTCTTGTGTGTTTCTATTTGCTTCTAACCATGGTAGAATCACAAGCCGATGAGACTGATTGGGAGAACCTGTCGAACAAACAGCTACATGATAAATTTCAGCAAATGATGAGTGGACAGGTGCAATATGTGCTAAACAGATTTCACGAGGCCATGGAGAAGATAGATGGCATTGAGAAGACGTTCGAAACAAAGCTTGATAGCAAGTTTAATGAATTGCTCGCGCGTTTTCCACCACCATCGCCGGCTGCACCTATCGCACCTCTGCAACAACAACAACAACGCCTCCTTCCGAATCAGTATGGACGAGTGAAGCGTGTTCCTATTGAGGATGGCCAAACTTCTGGTGCTACTGTTCCTGTTGTTGATGCTTCTTTGGCTCGTGCTACTGCTGCTGCTAGTACCTAGGAGAATGATGAGTATGCAGGCGATTATGAGGATGAGGTTGATCAAAATCCGAACTACGTGCAGCCACCGGCACCACCACCAGCAGGTCGACCTCAGGTATATATTCGTAATGATAGGCCTGCACCACCACCTCAGGTACGAGATGATGTCCATATTCCTAAACTGAAATTGAATATTCCACCATTTGAGGGTAGATATGTTCCTGATATATATCTTAGTTGGGAGTTAGAAGCTGAAGAACGTTTTACATGTTTACAATATCCCGAGGAGAGACGGGTTGCTGCTGCTGTTTGTGCTTTCACTAGTTTTGCATGTGTATGGTGGTCTGAACATTGTAGATTATATCCTATTCCAGCTACTTGGGCTACTTTGAAAACTGCTATGCGTACGCATTGGGTTCCACCATATTATCAACGTGAATTGCTT
The DNA here is from genome assembly GCF_002162155.2 of Triticum dicoccoides. NCBI lineage: Eukaryota > Viridiplantae > Streptophyta > Magnoliopsida > Poales > Poaceae > Triticum > Triticum dicoccoides. Next base: position 208,853,247 of record NC_041387.1, on the reverse strand, counting down.
CAAAAATTGCAGCGTTTAAGACAAGGAAAAAATTCTGTAGAAGAATATTATCAGGAATTACAAACTGGCATGATTAGATGTGGTATTGTTGAGGAGAATGAAGCTATGCTTGCATGTTTTCTGGGTGGATTAAATAAAGAGATTCAGACCATTCTAGACTATAAGGAGTATACTAATATCACTCGTTTATTCCATCTTGCTTGTAAAGCTGAACGTGAAGTGCATGATCGACAAGCATTGGGGCGAACTAATTTTTCTGCAGGCCGACCTTCATCATGGACACTGCGTGCATCTTCTACTTCAGTTGCACCAGCACCTCCATCAGGTGCCACCTCCAGCCGTGATACAAGAAAACATGCACAACCACCATTATCTGCCAGGAGCGCACATGCCGGGCCTGCACAGAGTTCTACTTCTTCCATGGCATCAACAGGGCACACAAGTGATATTATTTGTCGTCGTTGTAAGGGAAGAGGTCATTATGCGAGAGAATGCAAATCTCAGCGTTTGATGATTGCTACCGAGGATGGTGGGTATGAGTCCGCTAGTGACTATGATGAGGAGACTTTGGCCCTTATTACACGTGAAGAACATGGTGGATCTGATTCTGATCATGAGACGCAATACATGGCTCCTGAAGACGCTGATAGGTATGAATGTTTAGTTGCTCAACGTGTTTTGAGTGTGCGGGTCACACAAGCTGAGCAAAATCAGAGGCACAATTTGTTCCATACCAAGGGAGTGGTGAAGGAACGTTCTGTGTGCGTCATCATAGACGGAGGGAGCTGCAACAACTTGGCTAGCATGGAGATGGTGGAGAAGCTTTCTCTCACCACAAGAGCACATCCACATCCTTACTACATCCAATGGTTCAACAACAGCGGCAAGGTTAAGGTAACACGTACTGTTCGTGTGCATTTTAGTATCTCTACATATGCTGATTATGTTGATTGTGATGTGGTACCTATGCAAGCATGTTCCTTATTACTTGGTAGACCATGGCAATTTGATAAAAATTCTGTACACCATGGTAGAAACAATCAGTATACTCTTGTTCATAAGGATAAAAATATTACTTTGCTTCCTATGACTCCTGATTCTATTTTGAAAGATGATATTAATAGAGCTAATGAAGCAAAACAGGAGAAGAATACGAGTGAAAATCAGATTGTGGCAAAAGAATTTGAGCAACAAATGAAGCCTAATTATAAACAATCTAGTGTTGCTTCTGAAATTAAATTGAAAAGTGCATGTTTATTTGCCACCAAATCTGATATTGATGCCCTCGATTTCAGCAAATCTGTTTGCTATGCTTTTGTGTGCAAAGATGCATTATTTTCATTCGAGGACGTGCCTTCCTCTTTGCCTCCTACTGTCACTAACATTTTGCAAGAGTTCGCTAACGTCTTTCCACAAGACGTGCCACCGGGATTACCGCCTATTCAAGGGATTGAGCATCAGATTGACTTAATTCCCGGTGCTTCACTGCCAAACCGTGCGCCATACCGTACCAATCCAGAGGAGACGAAGGAGATTATGCGTCAAGTACAAGAGCTTCTCGACAAAGGTTATATACGTGAATCCCTTAGTCCTTGTGATGTTCCTATTATTCTAGTGCCGAAAAAGGATGGTACATCGCGTATGTGTGTTGATTGTAGAGGCATTAATAATATTACTATTCATTATCATCATCCTATTCCTAGGCTAGATGATATGCTTGATGAATTGAGTGGCTCTACAATATTCTCCAAAGTTGATTTGCGTAGTGGATACCATCAAATTCGTATGAAATTGGGAGATGAATGGAAAACAGCATTTAAAACTAAGTTTGGATTATATGAGTGGTTAGTCATGCCTTTTGGGTTAACTAATGCACCTAGTACTTTCATGACATTAATGAACGAAGTTTTACGTGCTTTCATTGGACGATTTGTGGTAGTTTACTTTGATGACATATTGATTTATAGAAGATCTTTGGAAGAACATTTGGAACATTTAAGTGCTGTTTTTATTGCTCTACGCGATGCACGTTTGTTTGGTAACCTTGGGAAGTGCACCTTTTCCACCGACCGAGTATCTTTTCTTGGCTATGTTGTTACTCCACAGGGAATTGAAGTTGATAAAGCCAAGATTGAAGCTATTGAGAGTTGGCCGCAACCCAAAACGGTCACACAAGTGAGGAGTTTTCTTGGCCTCGCTGGATTCTATAGGCGTTTTGTGAGAGATTTCAGCACCATTGATGCACCTCTCAATGAGCTTACAAAGAAAGATGTGCCTTTTCTTTGGGGTACCGCACAGGAAGAAGCCTTCACGGTATTGAAAGATAAGTTGACACATTCTCCTTTACTCCAACTTCCTGATTTTAATAAGACTTTTGAGCTTGAATGTGATGCTAGTGGAATTGGATTAGGAGGTGTGTTATTACAAGATGGCAAACCTATTGCATACTTTTCTGAAAAATTGAGTTGGCCTAGTCTGAATTATTCTACTTATGATAAAGAATTATATGCTCTTGTTCGGACTTTAGAAACATGGTAACATTATTTATGGCCCAAAGAATTTGTTATACATTCTGATCATGAATCTTTGAAACATATTAAAAGTCAAGCTAAACTGAATCTTAGACATGCTAAATGGGTTGAATTCATTGAGACTTTCCCTTATGTCATTAAACACAAGAGGGGAAAAGAAAATGTTATTGCCGATGCATTGTCTCATCGCTATACTATGCTTTCACAACTTGACTTCAAAATATTTGGTTTGGAGACCATCAAAGATCAATATGTGCATGATGCTGATTTTAAAGATGTAATGCAGAATTGTAAAGAAGGAAGAATGTGGAACAAGTTGGTCGTTAACGATGGATTTGTGTTTTGTGCTAACAAGCTATGCATTCCAGCTAGCTCCATTCGTCTTTTGTTGTTGCAGGAGGCGCAGGGAGGAGGATTAATGGGGAACTTTGGCGTGAAGAAGACGGAGGACATACTTGCTACACATTTCTTTTGGACAAAGATGAGACGGGATGTTGAGCATTTTGTTGCTCGCTGCACTACATGTCAAAAAGCTAAGTCACGACTCAGTCCTCATGGTTTATATATGCCTTTGCCTGTACCTAGTGTTCCTTGGGAGGATATATCTATGGACTTTGTTTTAGGTTTACCTCGAACAAAGAAGGGGAGGGATAGCATATTTGTTGTCGTGGATAGATTCTCAAAAATGGCACACTTTATACCATGTCATAAAACCGATGATGTTGTTAATGTTGCTGATTTGTTCTTTCATGAAATTATTCGCTTGCATGGTGTGCCAAATACTATTGTTTCAGATCGTGATACTAAATTTCTTAGCCACTTTTGGAGATGTTTATGGACTAAGTTGGGGACTAAACTGCTTTTTAGTACTACTTGTCACCCCCAAACTGATGGACAAACTGAAGTAGTCAATAGAACTTTGTCTACTATGCTTAGAGCTATTTTGAAGAATAATAAGAAAATGTGGGAGCAATGCTTGCCTCATATTGAATTTGCTTATAATCGTTCATTGCATTATACTACTAAGATGTGCCCTTTTGAAGTTGTGTATGGTTTCCTACCTCGTGCACCTATTGATTTGTTGCCTCTTCTATCTTCGGAGAAGGTTAATTTTGATGCTAAACAACGTGCTGAATTGATTTTAAAGATGCATGAGTTAACTAAGGAAAACATTGAGCGTATGAATGCTAAATATAAACTTGCTGGAGATAAGTGTAGAAAACATGTTGTATTTGCACATGGAGATCTTGTTTGGTTACATTTGCGTAAGGATAGATTTCCTGATTTGTGCAAATCAAAGCTAATGACACGTGCTGATGGTCCCTTTAAGGTGTTGGAGAAAATAAATGATAATGCATATAAACTTGAGCTGCCTGCAGATTTTGGGGTTAGTCCCACTTTTAACATTGCAGATTTGAAGCCTTATTTGGGTGAGGAAGATGAGCTTCCGTCGAGGACGACTTCATTTCAAGAAGGGGAGGATGATGAGGACATCAATACCATTGTTACACCCACAGCCCCTATTGCTACATATATGGGACCAATTACTAGAGCTCGCGCACGCCAATTAAATTATCAGGTACTTTCGTTTCTTGGTAATGATTCTAATGTTCATGAGAATATGATGCTGCTTAAATTGGATACATTTGTTTTGCTTACAAATGAAGGGCCTAGCTTGGAGAAGGATGAACATTGGAGCACGAACAAGCATGGAGATGATGCCATGCGCAAGGGGAACAAGAACGGAGTTACAAGTGATGATTTCAGGACTTTGAAGCCACCATAATGGGTGCATGAAGCCTTGGACGAAATATACAAGATGCCACTTCATAAATTTCGTCCCGAGGCTATTCTAGGTGCTGCATCACCTTATTATTGGGCCAGGCCCTTGTAATTTCGAAATACATAAGTATAGGCTATTTTTAGAGTCCGTATGTGTGGGGAAACAAGATAGGGTTGATTTCGGACCCCTCCACCAAGGGCCACAAAATCCCCCCCCCTCTTCCTCCATATATACAGCCCTTAGGGCACCGTTTAGACTTTGGGTTTTGTTTAGATTAAAGTTCGCCATAGCTGCAACTTCGCGTACTTCGTTTGTGTTCAACGACCAGACAAAGGCGTCACAGAACCCCACCTTGATCAATAAAGCTTTCATCTTATATTCACAATATCTAGATTGCAATCTCAGTTTCTTGCTTGTTCTTCGTTTGCTTGCAGGAAACAGACCCTCGTGGTCAGGTTGATCATGCTCCGGCGTGGTCAATAACCTCTCGGAGTTGGTTTAGCGATTGCTAAGGCGTGACGTCCTCGCACGTTCATAGTCAGATCGTCAAAGTCGACTTCCACCAAAGCGATATCCATCATCTCATCGAAAGACGGGACACATTTGCCTCTATCATTCCCCATTCCTATGTTTTCAGTATCCTACGAATCAAAGAGGCCCTTTTTTTGCGGGAAAAATCAAAGAGGCCCTTAGACTGGTTTAGGTCCGGTCATTTTTTATAAACGTGTTATGTCCAAAATTTAATGAACGTGCTCTGGTTTCCACGAAAATAATCTGGTTTCATGTAGTAATTCATTCATTTATTTATTCTTCTGCGGGGGGTTTGCATGTAATTCGTGAGGTCTGAAATGTAAAGTACCCCAGCATATGCTCCGAGTCGTGCATGCACTACGACCCAGATGCTCTATGTCCCACATGTCGGCGAACGGGAGCACGTGGAAATAGCCTAGGAGTACATATAGGAGGATAAATGTGTGAAAAAAATATGTACTGTGAAGCATAGCCGCGGTTCAAGAAGGAGACCTAAAGTGATGACAACTATAGGTCGCACGCACCCAACTAGTGGTACTAGACATACGACTAATTTTTCCCTCAAAAAAAAAGGCACGAGTGCTCAGTACTCCTATTCTATAAACACGAGTCCCATTGACAACAACGTCCGTTCTATAGCTAGTTCTCTGTCACGCCCAATATGCGACCCTATCCAAAAGGAACTCGGAGGTCCCACCAAGGATAGACCCGCATATTGAAACACTTTTGCAAGGTGGATATCATTACATCAACATTACATAATAGATAGGGATACATACAAGAGACATACAATGCCACACGAATACAACATCAATTCATCATACATAAGAGCATCATCTGACTACGGATGAAACACAAACAGAAACTCAAACGACATCCACCCTGATCAAAGAAGCAGAAGAAGAACTCAACGCAAGCAAGCATCGCTCTCGCGTCATGATCATCAATTAACCTGTACCTGCAACTGTTGTTGTAGTAATCTGTGAGCCACGAGGACTCAGCAATCCCATTACCATGGGTATCAAGACTAGCAAAGCTTGAAGGGAAAGGAAGGGGTAAAGTGGTGAGATTGCAGCAGCGGCTAAGCAAGTATGGTGGCTAACATACGCAAATAAGAGCGAGAAGAGAAGCAAAGGAACGGTCGTCAACTAGCAATGATCAAGAAGTGATCCTGAACTCCTACTTACATCAAACATAACACAAAAACCGTGTTCACTTTCTGGACTCCGCCGAAAAGAGACCATCACGGCTACACACGCGGTTGATGCGTTTTAATTCGGATCTGGTGTCAAGTTATCTACAACCGGACATTAACAAATTCCCATCTACCTATAACCGCAGGCACGGCTTTCGAAAGATTATACCCTGCAGGGGTGTCCCAACTTAGCCCATGATAAGCTCTCGCGATCAATGAAGGATATACCTTCTCCCAGGAAGACCCGATCAGACTCGGAATCCCGGTTTACAAGACATTTCAACAATGGTAAAACAAGACCAGCAAGACCACCCGGATGTGCCGACAAATCCCGATAGGAGCTGCACATATCTCGTTCTCAGGGCACACCGGATGAGCGAAGCGTACAAGAACCAACGTAACCCAAGTTTCCAAGGAATGGTCCCGCACGGTGCTCTAGTTTGGACCAACACTTAGACAAGCATTGGCCCGGGGGGGCTGTAATAAAGTTGACCCTTGGGTTAATTACTCCATAGGGAAATATAGGTGATGGTGAGGCAAATGGTAAAACCAATGCTGGGCCTTGCTGGAGGAGTTTTATTCAAAGCGAACTGTCAAGGGGGTCCCATAAATCACCCGACCGCGTAAGGAACGCAAAATCCGGGAACATAACACCGGTATGACGGAAACTAGGGCGGCAAGAGTGGAACAAAACACCAGTCGTAAGGCCGAGCCTTCCACCCTTTACCAAATATATAGATGCGTTAATTAAATAAGAGATATTGTGATATCCCAACATAAATCCTGTCCACCATGGAGCAATCTTCAACTTCACCTGCAACTAGCAACACTATAAGAGGGCTGAGCAAAGCGGTAACATAGCCAAGCAATCATTTTCTAGGAAGGGTGTCAAAGGTTAGAGGTTCATGGCAATTTGGGAGGCTTGATGAGCAAAAGATAGGTAACACGGCAAAGCGATAGAACGAAGCAACTAGCATAGCAATGATAGTAGTGAGATCCAGGGTAGCGGTCATCTTGCCTGAAATCCCGCAAGGAAGAAAAACGAGTCCATGAAGAAGACGAACGGATGAAGCCGAACCAAGCGTAGACGAACGAATCCTCACGATCGCAACGAAACAGGAACTATCGAGAAGAAGCACACAACACGGTAAACACACCACACATGAACAAGGCATGATGCACAACAAGCATGATGCATGACAAAGGCTACATGAAGCTACTTATGGCAAGAGATGATGCAAACAAGAACAACACATCAAGGCAAGTTTAAATGAGGCCGGGAACAACATATAACAATTCCGGTAAATCCTCATATGCAAATTTCGAAGTTGGTACAGATCTGAATAAACCTTATATTCAAGTTGTTAAACAGCAAGTAAAGATGCGCCAAGATGATCTACACGAGATTCTAGTCAAGTTACATATAAAGTTCACTTAGTTCGGAGCTACGGCCTAGAAGATACGAGCAACACAAGTTAAACATGGCATTGATGCAAAATACACCCAAACATCAAGCAAACACACCAAAACAAGGATGCAACATGATAATATGAAGCTACATGCAATTCTCAGCAAGTTTCATATAGAGCACACTCAAAACGGAGCAACGGTGCAACACATACACTCTATACAAGTCATAGCAACAATCTGTCCAAAACAGCAACTAGGCATATTGCAAGCATCAAAACGATATGCTACAGCATCTCAACATGAGAACAAAAGGCATGGACATGATGTACAGGTAAAGCATAACAAAACATGAACACTGAGCTATCTCCAGAAATCACTAGAACATGCTCAAACACACATGGCAAGATTGCAAATAATAACAGTTCAGACTTTGCAGAAAATAACATCAGGTTGCAATGTGTAGAGCTATCAAACAACATGTTACAGGAACTTATCATGGCAAACAAAGGCATGGCATGATACTACTAAATGCATAGATCAAAAGTCCTTTACTGACCATGAGCCAAAAAGGATCAAAAAAATGATGGCACCCACGTAAACATAGCAAGTTATAATACAGATTTAAACATGGCAGAAACAGAATTATGAAGGCATGTTGATGAGCTTGTACCACTCACCACAGAGCAATACATGGCATGGCAAGGCAACCAACAGTAAGAAGACATGTTTGTGAAGCTAAGCATGGCAATAGCAATTTCATAGGGTGGATGGATCACTAACAACAATCATGGCAACAACTGAACTTAATGTTAATAGGCTGACAGCAACATTATATAGCAACTTTGGAGCAAGATATGAACAAGCTACAGCAAGCTATAAATGCAACCAGGGGCAAGGATGGATAGAGAATGACATGTAGAACAAAACACCCTTAGTGAACTTCTCCAGATTATGCATAGAATGACTTCTAGCAGCAGGTTTATATAGCATCACGAAATAACAGATTCAGGCTAGCAAAACAGCAACAGTAAGTACACTACTTGACAAGCTCGATTCACTCACCACAAGTCATTGCATGACAAGATAAGCATAGCATCAGCAAGAATACATGTTTGTGAAACAATCCAAGGCAAGAACAAGTTCATAGCATGCAAGGATCAACTACAACCTTGGCAAAATTGAATAACATGTAAACAATCTGCCAGGAAATATTTGGTTGCAAAAGTAGAGCACGAAAATGACATGCTAGACCACTCCATAATTGCAAACAGGGGCATGAATGGATAGAGAACAACCATATGTTCAAAACACCCTTAGTGAAGTATCTCAAAATAAGCATGGATCTCTCTGTAGCATCAATTTTACATGGCACCAAAATAATAGCAGAATAGGGAATAAAATCAGCAACATCATGAAGCCTAGTTTACATGATTGTGCTAGTCACCACATGGATCACAAAAATACAAGGTAATATCCTCTGTAAAGAAGACATAGCATAGATCAAAACACATGTAGACATCAACCTCATAGGATGCACACATCAATCATGGCAAAAATGACAAAAGAGCAAGTTCTGTTAACAGACAGCAGACAACATTATGAAGCACTCTTGCATCGATGATTCGGGCATCAAGATGACCTCAAATGAATATGGTGCAATGGAATGAAATGAAGTACTCGTTGAGACAAACAATTTGACATATTACACGCACAAAATGGAGCAGTATGCATGGAGATATGACACGTCAAACAGGGCATGAAAATGTCAGGGACTATTGGAAAAACAAAGTCAACTTCGGGTTCGCATGGATAATGATGCAGCACGGATCTCGCCAGAGGGACTCGCCGGAGAGCGGCCGGAGGTGAGGATGATGCCGGAGGAGGACGGACGAAGCGGGAGCTGGCCGGATCTGGGCACGGGGCGGCGCCAGGGGGTTCGGGGCCGGCCGGATCCGGGCGGATCTGGCCGGGGCGGCGTGGTCCGGCGAGGTGCTGGCGACGGCGAGCTCGGGACGGCGGCGGTGGAGATGGCCGCGGGGCCAGGCGGCGCAGCCAGGGTGGCGGCGGAGGCGGCCGAGCCGCGGGAAGGGCGCGGGAC
>NC_041387.1:208796349-208843088 GCF_002162155.2 Triticum dicoccoides | reverse complement strand
GCCGGCGGGACGGGCGGCACGGGGAGGGCGCGGGCGGCGGGGCGTGGGGCGGCGGCACGGCCGGATGGGCCGGGAGGGCCCGCCTCGGGCCGCGTGGGCCGGCGGCAGCGGGGACACGCGGGGCGCCACATGGCGACTGCCGGTTGGATGTGGGGCGGGCGGACATGTCCGTCGGTGGGGGAGAAGGTGTCCGGTGGCGCGAGGGGAATTTCTAGGGTTTTGGGGGGAGAATTCATCCGCGAATTTGGACGGGGAGGGCATATTTATAGGTACAGGGAGCTAGGAGAGTCCAAATGAGGCACGGTTTTCGCCCACACGATCGTGATTGAACGACCGAGAGCATGGAGGGACTTAGATGGGTTTTGGTCCAGTTTGGAAGGGTTGTTGGGCTGCAAAGAGAGAGGGGGGGTTTTACGGTTACCCGGTTAACCGTTGGAGTATCAAACGAACTCCAAATGGCACGAAACTTGACAGGCGGTCTACCGGTGCTATACCTAGGCCTCTTGGCAAACCTAGGGCCATTCTGAGAAAGTTTAACACCCGCTCACAAAGAGAGACAAGAAGGGGACGCCGGGTGACATAGGAGAGACAGATTGCAAAACGGACAACGGGGAAAAAGCTCGGATGCAAGAAACGAACATGTATGCAAAATGAGATGCACATGATGACATGACAAAATGCAACACGCAAGCAAATGACATGGCAACAACAATGAATAACTGGCAGACACTTGGCACATCGAATCCGGGGCGTTACAACACTCCTCCACTAACAAGAGATCTCGTCCCGAGATCTTAGGACCAAGACGGAAGGGAAAAGGGATGAGGTGAAACAAGAACTCAAGAGAAGAAGCAAAGAATCGAGAGCACTTGAGAACAAGAGAGGAACGACGGGAATGAGGAGAACCGAAAGCTCACAGAATCAGATAAACTATGAAACCACTCCGGTTAGAACGAGATAAGAAATGAATAATACTGAAAGGATTTAGGCAGCACTCCGGCTGAAAATGGAAGGAAAAGAACACGAGCTAGAGAGGATGGAATGATACTTGATGAGAGGAACAACACAAAACCTCCGGAAGAATTGAAAGAATGAGCACCTCGGGAAGCAAGAAGAAGAATATACTTGAACTCCATCGACAAGAATCTTGATGAACACTTGAAAAATGAATTAAATCATGACGAACCACCATGAAGAACTCCGTTACAAAAGGATGATGAGATAAAATGAATGAAGAAAGAATAAGATGAGCCTTGCGATGATTTAGATGGAGGTTCCGACAAAATAGTCGAGGAAAATTTGAACTCCGGAAAAGAAAAGATGAAAACACTTGGAACTAGAATTTATTCCTCACGAACAAACTCCGAAGAAAAGGATTAATCACTTGGATGGAATAAGAATAAGATTTATTGTATGTTTATCCTTCATCAAATTAAATTGATGACCAACCATGGTGTCACAGCCCTAGCTGTTTGTAATTAGTTGCATCTTCATCCATGTCATCATGTTTAAATTTCAGTTAAACTTGAAATGGGGATGCTTAAACCCTAGCACCAAATGAATTCAATTAGGGTCAAAATAAAATCTTTTTCATTGAACTCAAAATGCCCTCTAAAAATGTTCAACATTTCTGGTTTGAGGTGTAAGCATCTACCAAAAATGGTTTATATTTTTGCAGGACATATTGGGCTTTGAATTAAATCATACTCTATTTGCATTTGGGCATTTAATGCTATAACATATTTTAAATGCTCAAATAATCATAAACTAAAATGTTTACTGTTGGATATATTATAAACAGTAGCCATGATTAGTTTCATGATTTTTGGATCTGTTTAAGTATTTTATATAAAGCCCTAAAGACTACAGAATAATAGAAAACATAAAACAATTTAGAAAAGAGAGAGAGAGAACACCTACCTGGGCCACTTACCTGGCCGGCCCAGCTGGCAGCCCACCTGTGCGGCCCAGCCCACCTGGCCCCTCCCCTGTCGTCTTCCTCTCTGCCAGGAGGACGCGCGTGTGGCCGACGCGCGCACGCACGCGCCTCGGCCACCTCCTCCCTCCTAGCCTGCCTAGCTCCCCCTCGTCGTGCCTAGAGGACGCCAGCGCGACGCCTGGACGCCCTGGACCCTCTCACCCTCCCCCCGTCTTCACCCTCTCTCCCTGCCTCGTCTCTCGCCCTCTGTCTTCCGAACCCGAGCGTAGCCGTGGCCACCGACGAGCACCGCCGTGGCCACAGCCACTGCCTCGCCTCGTCGTTGCGCCCAGAGGCTCCGCCTCGACCCCCTCTTCCTCTCCACCGAGCCACGAGGCCCCGGACGTGCCGCAACACCACCACCGCCGTTGTTTTCCTCCTCGGCCACCGAAGATCGTCGTCGTCGATTCGCCGTCTCCCGAGTGTCCCCGAGCCCGCTAACCATCCCTACGGATCCGTTGTGAGCTCCTGCCCTTTATCCCCCTCTCCGTTTGCCTTCTTGTGCACCACAGTGACCACACCAAGCTCGGCCGCACCCGCCGCCGCCACCGCACGTCGCCGTCGTGGCCACAGCCACGTTGGCTTGATTCCGAGCGCGTCACCGTGCTCAGCACATCACCAGGAGGCCGTAGCACCCAGCCGTTCGCCTCGCCGTGCCCCACAACACCATTCCCAACCTCGCCCGAACTCCGGCGACCGCCAAGGTTGTCGCCGGCGACATTTCCGGCCATCCCAGCATCTCCCACTGCCACCACTCGACTCGTGCAAGCTCCAGCTCCACGTAGCCGCCCTCCGCCATCGATTTGGTCGCCGAAGGAGGAATTCCGAATGCCTCCGCCGTCTCTGGCCTCGCCGGTGACTCGACGCCGGTGGGTTTGATCCGCTGACCGTTGACTAGATGGGCCCAGTTTGACCCCCTGGGTCACTGACGTGTGGGCCACCCTTGTTAGTTATTACTTAGGTTAGTTTAGCGCTAATTAACCTAGATTAGTGCTTAACCTAACTAACTCTGTTTAGTTAGTTAACTAACCACTGACACGAGGGTCCCACAGGTCAGGTTTGACCTGGCCGACCCAGTTGACCGCTGACATCACAGTGACGTCATGCTGACGCAGTAAGTCATTTTCTGGATTTAAGTTAATTCAGGAAATTCCAGAAATAGTGCTAACTTCTGAAAATCATAGAAATTCAACGGTAACTCCAAATCAAACAAATTATATATGAAAAATGATCAGAAAAATCCAATCTATCCATCTGTACAATTTTCATGCATGTTAGAATAACTTACACCTGCTGATCAGGTCAAATCAATTAAATGGCATTTAAACTCTCACATATGGAGTTTGAATTTGAACCTAGTGTTCAAACCAAACCCATTTAACTTGTTGCTAGATGCATTAGGCCAATCAACAGCATATTGCCATGTCATCTTCATGCATCATATTGTTGCATGGCATTGATTGTGTTTCTCTTTTGTTTGTCGGTGTTTGTCCCCTCTCAGTAGCGACGTACCGACGATGAGTTCGATGACATCGATGAAGAACTATATTATCTTCAGAAGTGCCAGGCAAGCAAAACCCCCTTGTTCATTTCGATACAATCCTACTCTCTCGCTCCAGCTCTCTTCTACTGCATTAGGACAACAACGATTCAACTGTTACTTGCTGCGGTAGCTGAACCCCTTTATCCTCTGCATGACCTGTCATTGCCACAGTAAATAGATGAAACCCACTAGCATGAGTAGGAGTTGTTTGAGCCCTGTTGTGCCTACTCATTCATGCTTGTTTGTCTTGCCTGCTACTGCTTAGAGTTGAGTCAAGTCTGATTCATCGGGGGTGAATCAGAGGTGTGTGAACATGTCCTACGATGTGTGAGCTAAGTGTGTGAACACGATTTGGTAAAGGTAGCAGTGAGAGGCCATGTAGGAGTACATGGTGGGTTGTCTCATTGCAGCCGTCCTCAGGAATTGAGTTCTGTGTTTGTGATCCATGAAACAGTTACTACCACGCATTGGGCCCGAAACCAATGGACCCTCTCAGCTTCTTAATCACCCTTGTCCTCTATCCAGGAGTTGCAAGTAGTTTCTGGTGTTTGTAGTATGCTGGAGGCCGTGGGCAGCGCTGACCGGAGGGGTGGGCTGTGATGCGGTAGGCACGTGGCACGGTGTACCGAGCACCTGTTTGGTGTCTCGGGAACCCTGCACACATCGTTTGGGGCTGTGAGTGAAACTCCAGCCGGATCTCCTCGCGGATGGAACCCGAATAGGCGATAAACCTGGACTAGAGACTTGAGTGTTTAGGTAGGTCGTCGCCGACACCCTCGTTGGGCTTCCGCTTGAAGGTTGCCGAGTACATGTCATGTAAACGGCGGTAAGTGGTGAGAGCGTGTGTGAAGAAGTACACCCCTTTAAGATTAACATCATCTATTCATATAGCCGTGTCCGCGGAAAAGGACTTCTGGGTTGCCTGTACAGTTCATAGACAACTGAAAGTGGATACTCTAAAATACGCAAGATAAGCGTGAGTGCTATGGATGGCGTTCTCGTAGGGAGACGGGAGCGGATCCATACTGGTGTATTGATATGGCGAATATGCGGACTCGTGTGCACCACCTCAAAAGAGTTACTTGCAGTCGTAGTTTAGGATAGCCACCGAGTCAAAGCTGGCTTGCTGCAGTTAAACCCCACCATCCCCTTGATTGATAATGATGCATATGTAGTTAGTTCTGATGTAAGTCTTGCTGGGTACATTTGTACTCACGTTTTCCTATTTTATGTTTTTGCAGTGAGACTTCAGTCTCACTGGTAGTTCCACATGGACTTCGATGTTTAGCTTGTTACTTCAGCTACGATCTTGTGCCCTCGGCAGGATCTGGTAGACAGTCAGGCTTCTCAGCCTTTTTCATTTATAGATGTCTGTACTCAGACATGATAGATTCCGCTTGTGTTTTGACTTGTATGCTCTGAATGTTGGGTCATGAGACCCATGTTTGTAATATCTCGCTCCTTGGAGCCTATTGAATAAATACTTGAGTCGTAGAGTCATGTTGTGATGCCATGTTGTATTTGCACATATCGAGCATATTGTGTGTATGTTATTGAAATGCTTGGTATGTGTGGGGTCTGACTATCTAGTTGTTTATCCTTGGTAGCCTCTCTTACCGGGAAATGTCTCCTAGTGCTTCCACTGAGCCATGGTAGCTTGCTACTGCTCCGGAACACTTAGGCTGGCCGGCATGTGTCCTGCTTCGTTCCTGTGTCTGTCCCTTCGGGGAAATGTCACACGATGAATACCGGAGTCCTATTAGCCCGCTACAGCCCGGTTCACCGGAGTCCTGCTAGCCCAGTGCTACAGCCTGGGTTCACTCGCTGATGACCGACACGTTCGATGTTGGGTCATTGATGCCTGTCCCTGTAAGTTTGTGCCACTTTGCTTTTACGACTAGCCATGTCAGCTCGGGCTCCTTATCATATGGATGCTAGCGACACTATCATATACGTGTTCCAAAAGACGCAAACGGTCCCGGGCAAAGGTAAGGCGACACCCGTGGGAATACCGTGCGTGAGGCCGCAAAGTGATATGAGGTGTTACATGCTAGGTCGATGTGGCATTGAGTCGGGGTCCTGACAGCTTTGGTATCAGAGCTTGACTGCCTATAGGATTACCAAGCCAAACTGGTCGAAGTTGAGTCTAGAAATTCTTTAGTTATATAAGGGAATTGATTGTGGGATGGAATGTAAGGCTCTTTTTACTCCTTATACCTCATGGCCTTCTGATCTGAGTCATCCTCTTCTCTTCTACGGGGTTTAGGAACTAGGCTTCTCATCTATCTACTAGGATGACGAGTTTCTATGTTAGAGACTTATAGGATTAATAGTTTCAAGCCCCAATTCAGTTTCTACTACTTTTTAGTATGTTCTTAGTTGAATCAGAACCTTGATATGATGTTGTTAAGTGACTATGCAAATCCTTGTGAATGTCTCAAATCTTTTCTGAGCATTTACAGCCGTTATGCTGTCCGAGTCATCCCAGGTCTCTGAATAGTCTGATGCATTTGCAAATCCTTTCTTCCTGTTCCCGATGTCCTTTATGGTCAGAATAAGCACACTAACCGGTGCGTTGAGGTAATTTATTGCCTTGACATATATGTTGGAGCTATTATTATTATGACCCTAGGTGTTTTAGGGAGTCACCTAGTAATTTAGCCATGTTATGTGTTTCCAGTGTGGTGATTCTGGCCTTTATTCCCGAAAGCATCCCGTGATGCCGTTTAGTTAGTAGGTAATCTACTTCTGGGTTTTGAACCCAAGACACACCCTACTTACTTCATGTTGGTAGTGTTTGCTCGTTCCTTTAGGTAATTAGTAACCTTTGCATTAGTCCTTGAGGTCCGTGGTATTTCCTTCTTCCAAGTACTATGAACCACTTATGGCAGAAGTTTGTTGGATCAAAAGATCACAACAGGAGTGCCCTCGATGAGTTCCCCATCTATATTGTGACCCTGCCAGTCCTACTTCTCTGCATGAATTGTCTGGAAGAAATATGTTGAACTCGTTCGACATCCTAATCCATGCATCCACAACTCAGAAAGTTATATGTTCCATGATTTGTTCCTCCTTAGATGTCTTCTGACCTTCATCTATCAATTGATAGTCAAGAGTATGCATGCATTCGTTTATCGATGCCTATTACTCTTGTGGTTCGTCAAGCCATTCTATTCTGGAATGACTAGGAGAAACAAACTCCAGAACCTGATCCATATCCAGGGTTGGGTCAAAGAAGTTGTGCTCCGCAGATCAAATTGCTAATCCAGCTTTTGTTCTATTCAACCTTAGAGTATTACCATCTTTTATATCGGGATTATTATAGGAATTGCAAACCATCCTATGAACTCTTGGTACAGTGATACTTCTTGCCAGCATTGTTCATTCCTCGGTTCCTGTGTTATTGTAACCGGAATGCCGACAAGTGAATCGTGGTGTGTCAAATCAATACTGCTAGCAACTCCGTTGCTTGGTAGTTAAATGGACGATAACCTCATTCTTAGCGTGTTTATTATCAAATCGTCACCCTAAGGTTGATTGTGCTACCTAGTCCTTATTTCTGGTGCACTCTCCGATTAATGAGTTAGGATAGTGCCAATCCTTGCTTATTTGATCATATCGTCTTGCTCTGGAAAGCGAGATTGTTCTCGAGCTTAGTAACATACCGGTGGTTCGCGATTTTCCGAATTTCTTCTCGGAAGTATCACCAGGTTGTCACCTGGCCGCTATGTTGAGTTCGTGATCAAGTTGGAAACCACCCTTTCTCCAAGTGTCGGGGAAACTGATCCACCAACACCTATGAGGACTGGGCCCCTTTCGGTTCGGAGGGGGGCGGAGGCCGCACAAAGAGCGGATCGAGGCGGTACACGCGAGCAGTTTTACCCAGCTTCGGGCCGCACGGATGCATAAAACCCTACTGCTTCTTGTTTGTGTGTATTGAATTCTTGCTCAGGAGCGATGGACGCTGCCAGACCGAGCGTGAGAGTGTTCCTGATGTTTCGAATGAGCCGACCCTCCCCTACGTTGTACTTGGGCCTCCTTTTATACTTTCAAGGGGTCACCGACAGGTGGCAACGTAGACTAGAAGGGTAAAAATGGAAAAGGACGCGGTAGGTGCAGCTACCGCTACTGTGGACACAGTGCACCCTACCTAACTCTGACGGCAGGGGACAAGGTCATTGAATGCCCGTCTGAGTTACCTAAACAGTGCAGAAAGTGACCGTTAGGAGCGCCACCGTTTGCCACGATGGCCTTCTCTTCATCTCCGCTTGCCACCGCGTACCCCTGGCTGCACAGGTTCCCGCCACGCGCCCCTGAGGAAGCCTCATGGCGACACGCGGGTGGGTGCGCTAGAGCGTGGGTACAGAGTGGCAGCGGGCCCCCGGCGAGTACCTTGTCGGGTTCGTCGTCTTGTCGAGTCCAGAAGCTTGTCGCTCACCGGACCTTGCCGGGACGTGCGGTGCATCGCGACAAGTTTCTTGAAGTGCCGTGGTTGGCCTTCCCGGCAAGCTCCTCTTGCCGGGGCCTTGTCTCTTCCCGGCAAGATCCTCTTGCCGGGGCCTTGTCTCTTCATCTTGAATGCTTTGTTCTTGAATGGATCCAAAGGAACCCACGGAGGACTCTGGCGGTCGTCCGGCAAGCCTTGCCGCGCGGCGCTGCAACTGCCCGTGCACAAGTTCGGGATACTAGGGTACCCCTACTCTAGTACACCGACAGGAGCCCCCGGGCCTGGGCCACACACGGTGCCGAGCGCTGTTGGGCCAGGCCCAAAACAGGGCACATGCACGCGCAGAGCCTGGGTTATGCCGAATCTAACTCCGTATCCACCGCGCGCCCCGTAACAGCACGCGTCAATCGCGGAGTCGTGGGAGAGATCGTGGGTGGTTGTTTATTTGGAAGGCCGAAATGTCCGCCCCGTCCCTATTTATAAGCAGGGGAAAGAGGGGCATTTCCCCCACCTTCGCCCTTCGCTGGTGCAATCTCAGAAATCTCCGCCGCCCTCCTCCGCTTGCAGAGTTGAAAGAGGGCAGCGCTCCGCCCCCGTCGCTGCTGCCACCACCAGCACCGTCGATCTCCCCCACCGCCTCCGCCATGCATCCGAAGCCCGGGAAGGGGAAGGCCGCGAAGGCCGCGGCCGCGAAAGCTGTGAAGTCGACCGAAGCGCAGCGGCTTGAGGCGCTGCGGAAGGAGCGGGCCACTTTCCCCCCCGAGCTCTCCGCGAAGGAGCTGAGGGAGTGGTACTATCTCTTCTGGTCGACGGAGATGCGGGCGCATCCGCGCACGAAGGTACTCTCCGCCGTCGCCTCGCAAGCAGCTCCAGTTGGCGGATATCCTTTCTTCGCCGTGTTCTTCTATTGCCGGCTCTGCCCGCCATTCTCTGATTTCTTTTGCGACGTCATGAACACCTATGGACTCCACCTCCTTGACTTCACCCCCAACGCCGTTCTGACCATGGCAGTTTTCGCCCATCTATGCGAGAACTTTGTCGGCGTCCACCCCAACGTAGCTCTCTTCCGCCATTTCTTTATGCCTCATGTCAAGAGAGGGGAACCTCTTGCCGGCGGGATCGCCTGGATCTCGTGGGCCGGCAAGAAGGAGACCTATCTAGAGGGGGAGCTCCGCAGCAAGTGGGACGAGTGGAGAGCAGGTTGGTGCTGGGTTGTAGAAGAGAGCCCGCAGCCGTTCACCGCCCTGCGCCAAGCCCCAGCAGTGCGTGGCAATGACTGGAGCGCTCTGTCCATGGACGACGACAAGCTGAAGATCGCCACCACTCGGATCTTGCGTCTCAGGCTTGCCGGGCTGACTGTAGGAGCTGTCGGCGCAGATTTCCTTCGCCGGCGCATCGCCCCTCTGCAGGCGAGGGGGAGACCCACCTGGGAATTTGGAGGCCCGGCAGATATCATGAGGTTGCGCCCAGGCCTCAACTTCAATTTCACCGTCATAGAGCTGGACGGGATACTCAAGGAGATATTCAAGCACGACCCACAGCATCCCGAGTGGTTCAGGTTGCCGGCAGGCGTCGTTCCTCTATGCAACAACTCCTCGCGCGACCGCATCTGCGCCATGATGCCGTTGTGTGATTCGCACGGGATAGCTCCAACTTGGCATGAGCCTGCCGGAGACGTTGTGTAGTAGTTCTTCAACAGCCTAGTGGAAGTAGCGGTCAATGCTGACGACAAGAAGCTCCTCACCCACAACACCACCGATCAAGAGATGGAACGCATCGCCACCAGGGCAGAAGAGGCGGCGGCAGCCGCAGCCGCGGGTGAATTTGGGTTCACGGTGGAGGAAGCGGACGCGGCATCGGCGATGAGTCTTGCTGAGCGGGAGTGGCCCGAAGACGAACAAGAGCTTGTCGCGCCCGATGCCGAGTTGAGTGAGTCCGCCGAGGGTGCGAGCGGCCCGCCATCTCCGGGGAGCTTGCCGGGAACAGGGCCCAGAACGTAGCCCCTAGTGCAGCCAAGAAGGCACCTCCGCAGGATCGGGGACGTAGCAGGGCGGCAAGCTGGTCAACAGCCGCAGCGCCGCGCGACGTGCTCCGTCGCGGCAAGTACGGTTGCCGCGGGTGCGCCTCCCGCCGCAGTGGCAACTGGGGCGGGGTCATCTCGGGCTGGCGCCGCAGTCCCCGCCAAGCGGCCAAGGGATCCCACCCTCCACCTCGTCGCGCCAGAGGTGGGCCGAGCTTCGACCTCTCCGCGCTCAGCTCCGACGAGGAAGAGGAAGAAGAGTAAGATTCCCTTATTGTTCTTGTAGTTCTTCAACTTGCCATTCCTGTCTTGCATCTGATCTGACCCGCCCTGGACTCTCCCTTTTCAGGACTCTGGCCCAGAGGGCAGCGAAGAGGGCCAAGGCTCAGGTGGTGGTCATCGAGGACGAGCCCACTGCGACAACAGGAGGCGCGCCCGAGACCACCTTGCCGGATCCGGCCATCACTTCGCAGAGCAGCCCCCAGCGCAGCCCCCAGCGTAAGCATATGGTTTACTTTCTGCTTCTGGGTGCGCGTGGTTGCTCTTTTCCTTTGTTGACATCTGATCATTGGTTGGTTTGTGCAGGAGCAGAACAGCTTCATCAGGAGAGCATGGTGGTCACCTCCGACTCGTCGTCTGCTTCGACTACGCCGCCAAGGGTGGACTCCCCAGCAAGGGAGCATTCTCCGATAAGGGAGGAGCCTCCGGCAAGGGAGGAGTCTCCGGCAAGGGACAACGCTAACGATCCGCCGGTGGTGGAGCTTATGACAGCGGATCCCAGCACAGGTAATCCTTCCTGTCCGAAACTTTCTTTGTATTCTTCTGCTGATTTTTCTTCTTGAGTGCTTGTTTGACTTCTCATTCTTCTCCGGTCGCCAGGTCCACCCTCCACGGATCCGATGGAGACCGAGGCGGGCGGCGGATAGGACGCGCGCGGCAACACTGATGATGCCGTGGCCGCCGAAGACGGAGCTGGTGCCGATGTGCCTGCCGGTGAAGAGGCCGCCAAGGCTGCCGCCGAGGAAGCTGGCGGGGGGTCTGGCGATCGCACTGACGGCCCTGAGGCCGCAGGAGGGTCAGGCACTACACCGACCACCGATCCCTCCGCCGCTGCCGCAGCTTCAGGCTCCGAGGAGCCCCAGCCCGGCGCCTATCTGAAGGCTGGCGAGGCCATCTTCATCAAGCTCCCTTGGGCGTCAAGCTCCAAGGCGCCGGTGGAAGGAGAAGTTTTGGATGGGGAGGTGCTCGCCTCTGCCGGGTTGTCGATCGTTGACGCGCCGGGAAGCAGAAGTGATGAGCCCGAGGAGGAGCGGCTGCTGCGGAGGCTGTTGGCACTCTATCGCGCCCGTCAAGTCAAGTTGGAGTCCCGGGAAGCGCTCATTGCGAAAGCGAGCGTGGATATAGAGAAGCGCGCGGAGGAGCTCCGGGGTTTTCGCCAGGAAGCTCTCCGGGCCTTGGCGGAGGAGCGGGAGCAGCTTGCTGAAGAGCGGAAGGCCTTCCTCCTCGAGAAGGCCGAAGCTGAAGAGCAGCAGCGGCTCACCGGCGAGAAGCTGTACGCGCGAGAAGGCGAGCTGACTCAGCGGAAAGTGAACCTCGACAGCCACGAGGAGGAGCTTGCCGCGCGCGAACGGGCACTTGGCCGGTCGCTCCAAGAGGCAAAGGATGCGGCTGCGGCTGCCGAGACCGCCAAGAAGGAATTGGAAGTAAAGGTGGCACAGCTGGAGGCTAATCTGAAGGTGGGTGGCGAAGAGCTTGCCGCGCTCAAGCTGGAGCGCGAGAAGGACGCCCTTGCCCACGGTGAGCTACAGGGCCAACTCTTCGAGAAGCGCAAAGAGCTGCGCGCCGCCAAGAATTCCAATGCTGATCTGGAGCTGAAGCTGGCCACCCTGACGGAGACGTTGGACGGCGCCAAGAAACAGGAGGCGGACTCGAAGAAGAACATCAAGGCCAACGAGGCGCTGCTAGCGAGGGCCGCCGAAACCCAGAATCTTTTCAGAGATACTCTGGCGCTCTGGACGGAGGGCCTCGTGAACATTGCTGCAGTCATCGAAGAGGAGCTGGTGCAATTGGGGGTGGAAGGCTTCGGGTACTCCTCCGACGAGAACCTCCAACCCAGCGCCAAGCTCACTCTGTTCTTCAAAGGCGTGGCGGCGGCGCTCCAGCAACTCCAGGAACAGATCCCAAAGCAATTGGCCGACGAGTCACGCTCGATTTGTGCCGGAGTTCTGGAGAAGGTGCTGGTGAAGGTGGCCTTCCGCAATCCGGGCCTCAACCTCACCAACGTCCTCAAGAGGCTGCCGGCGGATGCTGATCTTGACGCACTTAAGGCCCTCGTCGCACCCATTGTGGACAGGGTGAACGAGGTCAAAAGGGTTGACGGCGGTCGCGTAGATTAGGCCGTCCGTTTCCTTCTTTTTTTTGTCGCTGCTAGTCATGTCATGGGAACACTTTATTAGAGGCGCGACAAGTTATTTTTGTAATATAACTCTATCTTAGGCAAAAAAATGTTGTGTTACTTCCTTTACTCGACTCTTGGCTTTGTATGGTTCTGCCCTACGCTTTCTAGGGAAACTTGCCGGTGCAGGCACCCTTGCCGCGAGCGCCGAGTGCGGAACTTCAGCAGCCTGCTGGCGGGGTCGCTACCGACAAGCAACCTTGTCGCAACTAGTTACAGCTCACTTAAGTTGTTGAGCGGACTCGAAACAAAGTAAGGGCGCAGCTAGCTACGAGTTGGTTCCTCCGCGCACAGGTTTTCCATACAAAGCACGGTCATTCAAGGAAAATAACTCAAAAACTTAAAAAACTGATTGCTCAAACTTTAGCAACTTAGCTTTTCTGTCGTCTGCTTCCCGGCAAGGAGAAACTTTCTTGAACGGCCTTGTCCACACCATTATCTTCTCCTCCCCCCCCGGTAAACCATGTGGGCGAGGGAACCTTCCTTCTTTTGAGAAAGAAACAGAGAAATAAAGTAATGATATGGAGCCTTGGGCTCGTTATCTCTTACCGGGGTCTGGTGCTGCACAAAGTGTCAGATAACATATGCGAAAAAGGATTATAGCATAAAAAAGAACTGACAAGATGTGCGGGGCACATGAACTTTACTGGTGCACGGGGTCTGCACCCGGCTTTGTACAAAGGATTACATGCAACAGCGGCAAGACTTGTACAAAAGGTGGTTGCCAGAAAAGCTTCCGACAACCGTGCCCTACGGGTAAAACTTATGAAGATGTTCTATGTTCCAGGAGTTGCTCACCGGAATGCCATCTTCGGTCTCAAGGCGGACAGCGCCGGGCCTAGTGACTCGTTTCACCCGATAAGGGACTTCCCACTTCGGCGTCAACTTGTTGGAATTCTTGGCGGACTGAACACGCCAAAGAACAAGGTCGCCTTCCTCGAAGCTCCTGGCTTTAACTTTGCGTCTATGGTAGCGACGCAAAGCTTGCTGGTAGCGAGCGGCTCGCACAGCAGCCTGAAGACGGTCTTCCTCAAGGAGCAGCGCGTCATCTTGTCGCAGCTGCTCTTGCTCGAGCTCATCATAAGCGAGCACTCGAGGCGACCCGTAAACGAGTTCCGTGGGGAGAACTGCCTCTGCTCCGTAGACTAGAGCGAAGGGTGTCTGGCCAGTGGCTCGATTTGGCGTCGTCCTGATCGACCAAAGAACCACCGGCAGCTCCTCGATCCAGTTTCTTCCGCACTTGTGCAGCCTGTCGAAAGTTCTGGTCTTGAGGCCTCGCGGCACTTCAGCATTTGCCCTCTCCGCTTGACCGTTGCTTCTCGGATGAGCAACAGAAGCGAAGCAGACCTTGGCGCCAAGATCTTGGACGTATTGCATTAAGGTGCGGCTCGTAAATTGCGTGCCGTTGTCGGTGATGATCCTGTTAGGGATCTCGAAACGGCAAACAATCGACCTGAAGAACTTGGCTGCTGACTGTGCTGTCACCTTCCTCACTGGTTCCACTTCCGGCCACTTTGTGAACTTGTCGATGGCGACGTACAAGAACTCAAAGCCCCCGACAGCTCGGGGAAAGGGGCCGAGGATGTCGAGCCCCCAGACCGAAAATGGCCAGGATAAAGGGATCGTCTGGAGAGCTTGAGCTGGCTGGTGTATCTGTTTGGAATGGAACTGGCACGCTTCACACTTGGTTACTTGTGCAGTTGCATCCTGGAGGGCTGTCGGCCAGAAGAAACCTTGTCGGAATGCTTTGCCGGCAAGTGCTCTTGCGCCAATGTGGTGACCACATATGCCTCCATGTATCTCTGCCAACAGCTGTTGTCCATCTTCCCGGCGAATGCACTTCAATTTCACACCGTTGAGTCTTATTCTGTACAGTGTGTTGTCGACAAACTTGTACATACTTGACTGCCGGGCTACTCTTTCCGCTTCTTCTTGCTCTTCGGGAAGCTCTCCTGTCTGAAGGAAATGGACGATCTGCTGCGCCCATGCTGGAGCTTGCGGCTCGACAACAAGGGCTAAAGGCATATCTATTGCTGTGGGAACATCCGCTTCTACAGCAAGAACCTGCGGTTCGGCCGGAGCGTGATATTCCCCGGCAAGCTTGCCGGAGCAAAACTTGTCGGGAGCGTCTGCTTCAACGGAACAAACCAAGAGGTTTGCTGGAGCAGACTGCTCCTCAGCACTCTTGGCGTCGATCTTGGGGACCTTCTTGGCGACGGCTTCGGGAAGCTCTGCCGGAAAGTAGTCATCAGAAACCAACTTCCTCTTCTTTCTCTGTCCAGTCGACGGTGTTACAGATGGTTGAGTCAGCTTGAGCACAAGAATCCCTGGTTCCAGGTAACTTTAGTGCTGCGCACTTTGACAGGCCGTCAGCAATATCGTTCTGAGCTCGTGGAACGTGTTCCATTTGCAGGCCGTCAAAGTGTGCTTCTAGCTTCCTTACTTCATCAACATATGCTTCCATCAACGGACTCTGATAGCTTTTGTTTACTTGGCGGACTACCAACTGCGAGTCACCCCTGACAATGAGCTTGTTGATCCCAAGGTCTGCCGCGATTCTGAGTCCGGCAAGCAAACCTTCATACTCTGCGGTATTGTTTGTTGCTTGCTCCTTGGGAAAATGCATCTGAACTACGTACTTGAGGTGCTCTCCGGTGGGTGCGATAAGCAGCACGCCTGCGCCGGCGCCTTGCAGCGAGAAGGCACCATCAAAGTACATCAACCACTCTTTGCTTGCCTCTTTGACGGGGATGCTTGTTTCTGGAGTTTCTTCGTCTGGTGTCGGTGTCCATTCCGCTATGAACTCTGCCAATGCCCTGCTTTGGATCGTTGCAGTGCTCTCAAACTTGAGGCCAAAGCTTGACAGTTCCAATGCCCACTCGACAATCCTGCCCGTTGCTTCTGGATTCTGCAGTATCCTCTTCAGCGGAAAGCGAGTGACAACTGTTATCTCATGTGCCTGGAAGTAATGGCGCAGCTTTCTCGAGGCCATGAGAAGGCCGAAAAGCAATTTCTGTACGCCAGAATACCTTGATCTAGGCCCCTGTAGAAGGGAACTGACAAAGCAAACTGGGCGCTGCCCCATTTTCCTGTGCACCTCCTTGCATGCCTGCGCAGACTCAACTTTGTCCGGGCCAGAGCTTGTCGGAGAAGCCCCCTGCTTGTCGCTGGATTCACTTGCCGCGGTTGGTGGCTCATCGTCCGCCTCCCTCTCCGCTACTAACGCAGCACTAACCACTTGATTGGTTGCCGCTAGGTACAGCAGCAACTTCTCTTGTGGCTTAGGTGCGACAAGTATTGGAGTGGAGGACAGGTACCTCTTCAAGTCCTGCAGCGCATCCTCCGCTTCCGGAGTCCATTTCATTGGACCTGCCTTTTTCAATATTTTGAAAAACGGCAGGGCGCGCTTAGCAGACTTAGAGATAAACCTGCTGAGAGCAGCCACGCAACCGGCAAGCCTTCGCACATCCTTGACGCACTTCGGTGCTTCAATGTGCTCGATGGCCTTGATCTTGTCGGGGTTGGCTTCAATTCCCCGCTGAGACACAAAGAACCCGAGAAGCTTGCCAGAAGGGACTCCAAACACGCACTTCTCGGGGTTGAGCTTGAGGTTGATCTTGCGCAGATTTGCAAAAGTTTCTTCTAAATCTTGGATCAGGGTAGCCTTGTCCTTGCTCTTGACCACTATATCATCCATGTAGGCTTCCACATTTCTGTGTATCTGTGGCTCAAAAGCGACATGGACTAGCCTTGCAAATTTTGAACCAGCATTCTTCAACCCAAAGGGCATCCGTACAAAACAGTATGTGCCGCAAGGGGTGATAAATGCGGTTTTCTCTTCATCCTCTTCTGCCATGAAGATCTGATGGTATCCTGAGTATGCATCAAGAAATGAAAGCAAATCACATCCGGCTGTGGAGTCAACAATCTGGTCAATACGCGGCAAGGGAAATGGGTCTTTGGGACTAGCTTTATTAACATCAGTGAAGTCAATACAAAGTCTCCATTTTTCGTTAGCCTTGCGCACAACAACAGGATTGGCCAACCACATGGGATGGAGCACTCCTCTGACAAGGCCTGCTGCTTCCAACTTCTTGATTTCTTCTGCGATGAATTCTTGGCGCTCCACTGCCTGCTTCCTGACTCTCTGCTTGACGGGCCGCGCATGAGGACAGATGGCAAGGTGGTGCTCGATTACTTTCCTGGGAACACCGGGGATATCAGACGGTTTCCATGCAAACACGTCGACATTCGCCCGCAGGAAAGCAACGAGCGCGCTTTCCTATTTGGGGTCAAGAGTGGCGCTGATGGTGAAGGTACCACTAGTGCCATCCTCCTTGGCGGACACCTTCTTAGTCTTAGATGTCGGGGAAACTGGTCCACCAACACCTATGGGGACCGGGCCCCTTTCGGTTCGGAGGGGGGCGGAGGCCGCACAAAGAGCGGATCGAGGCGGTACACGCGAGCAGTTTTACCCAGCTTCGGGCCGCACGGATGCGTAAAACCCTACTGCTGCTTGTTTGTGTGTATTGAATTCTTGCTCAGGAGCGATGGACGCTACCAGACCGAGCATGAGAGTGTTCCTGATGTTTCGAATGAGCCGACCCTCCCCTACGTTGCGCTTGGGCCTCCTTTTATACTTTCAAGGGGTCACCGACAGGTGGCAACGTAGACTAGAAGGGTAAAAATGGAAAAGGACGCGGTAGGTGCAGCTACCGCTACTATGGACACAGTGCACCCTACCTAACTCTGACGGCAGGGGACAAGGTCATTGAATGCCCGTCTGAGTTTCCTAAACAGTGCATAAAGTGACCGTTAGGAGCGCCACCGTTTGCCACGATGGCCTTCTCTTCATCTCCGCTTGCCACCGCGTACCCCTGGCTGCACAGGTTCCCGCCACGCGCCCCTGAGGAAGCCTCATGGCGACACGCGGGTGGGTGCGCTGGAGCGTGGGTACATAGTGGCAGCGGGCCCCCGGCAAGTACCTTGTCGGGGTCGTCGTCTTGTCGAGTCCAGAAGCTTGTCGCTCACCGGACCTTGCCGGGACGTGCGGTGCATCGCGGCAAGTTTCTTGAAGTGCCGTGGTTGGCCTTCCCGGCAAGCTCCTCTTGCCGGGGCCTTGTCTCTTCCCGGCAAGATCCTCTTGCTGGGGCCTTGTCTCTTCATCTTGAATTCTTTGTTCTTGAATGGCTCCAAAGGAACCCACGGAGGACTCTGGCGGTCGTCCGGCAAGCCTTGCCGCGCGGCGCTGCAACTGCCCGTGCAGAAGTTCGGGATACTAGGGTACCCCTACTCTAGTACATCGACACCAAGAATCTGTGTCGGATACCCTGAGAAAGTTGGTTAAGCTAAACAACAACTTGGAGAGTTGGAAGATAAAAGCTTGTCCGACTTAGTTCATTTTAAGGGATATATTTTGAGTGTGTGTTGAAGAAAGATGATATCTTCATCGATTGGTCCTCATGATCAGTTGTTGAATCTATTGTCTTGTCAAAACTTTGATTTATGGGATATCGTCAAGTCAAATCAGAACCAACGATGTTCGTAATGTTATCTTACTCGTGGTTGATCCCTAGAGCATACACCATTCCATTTTTTGGTCTGACCAATACTATCACCTTGTTCACATAATGGCGGAATTCCAGTGATATGGAAATTCTGATGAGTTGTTGTTGAGCCCATCAGCAACATTTTATCTCCTCCATAATTCATGATGAACGTCAGGCTAGCGTTGGAAACTTGTATAAGCATTATCTTCGTGTTCCGTTCATGAGGTATATGTTCGGATGAAAGAAGTGACTTCCTCTAATTCACGGTACTTGGTGTAAGTTGCCGCCGTGAGTTCGATAAAGTCAATGTTGCTTCCTTGGAATCATCCCAAGTTAGTCACACATGTGCAAAGTATATTATGGTTTGGCGGATTAATTACCTCCACTCCATATGTATTCTGTAGCACACCAAGCCACTGATTGATTTGTTCAAGGAGAAGAAGCTCCTTCTTAAGAGTATACCCTATGCAAGGACTTCGATATCCTCGATGATGGTTCCCCACCGGAACTCGGTAGTGTTTTATTGTAAGACTACCATGGGATCATGTTTGTCTGGGACAACGTTTTCACATGTTTGTAGCAGAACCAGCTCATGTTTTGGAGCTTGCTATCGTAGTTCAATTCCCGAGAATCACGCAACATCATCTCGTCGGTTTGTGTTGCAAACTTTCATTTTTCTTTCTAGACTCGATGAGTGTAGATTATTCTGACACCAACCAGATCTGAATCTCAGGCAGATATGATGGTTGGAACATTTCCAAAGAATTATAATATTGGTCTTTCTGTAACTGGTAAAGTGGATGTCGTGGCCAACACACCCAACTGGAAGACCTGTTATTGTAGTATCTTGATTGAGAAAGTTGGCCACCTCCCCATAGGGATTTCGCAGGATTTACTCCTTAGTTGTCCCTTATGGATTCTTGTGCTCCCGAAGTCCGACCTTTACTTGATGTTCTAGATACCAAACCATATCTATGAATGGGATACGCTAGTGCATCAAGGAGATCATTAGAAGCGGAGTGCTAAATGTCTCTCGGTCGATCATCCAGATTTTGTCCCCTTGGTCTCGCTAAGGTGAAACCTGAGAAAGTGTTATTTTCCTTTGCATCCGGATCATCCATCACTATTCCTCATGGTAGTATGTTGTGTTGCCAGGATCCTTGACATGGATGTTGGTAAAACCTTGATGAATATGGAAATGCTCAAGTTCTTGAGAGCCGCGCAAGCACTAGATGTTATCATCGGCACTAACTGGGATTGCTCCCAGTTTGCTCGGTTATGCTATAACCATTCCAACAGTGGAATTATTCTACTGTTGAGTTTCTCCCCAGTTACTAGAATCATTCCCAGCATTTGCATTTTATCCCCAACTTGCACCATCATTGCGAAATTCTACCATGGGTTCCATCCATCTCCGATGATAAGCAAATCATCCCTTGTGTTGTCTTCAACAAGGTAATCCACATCATCCATTCTGGCCCGAGAATGTCATTCTCTCGGGATCTTTCAAATGATCATTTGTGTTTTGCCTTAAGATTGTATAAAGAGTTTCAATGATCTCTGAATCAAAGGTAATTCTTTTGCCACTTAAAGGGGATATATTCTACGAGTCACCTCTCCTAACGTGCACCGTTATGGAATCATGGCAATTATTTTCCTCGCCACCTTGACACCATCCACCATCTTTCTAAGCGTGGAATCGTTACCCACCAAATCAAACCCCGTCGTTGTTCTTTCACTCCTCTCGATGTGTTTTGTGTCTCAACTCGAGATGTTTCAACATCTCATTCCGTGAGTTGATTTGGTATAGCTCGATCTTCGAGAAGATCAATCCTTCTAGAGTTTCTTTCTCCTCTCGTTGTCATGTTGGTAGGAGTTCCTGGAGCAAGACATCAAGTTAATGATGGTGGTCGAATCAACGTTCTTATGAAGTGCACCCTGGATCGTGAAGATTGTGTTGGTCTTGTGCCCCTCTGTCTTCTTACCTCACGTCTTGAATCTCGGGACGAGATTTTTGTTTAGTGGGGGTGAGTTGTCACAGCCCTAGATCTCTGTTTGTAATTAGTTGCATCTTAATCCATGTCATCATGTTTAAATTTCAGTTAAACTTGAAATGGGGATGCTTAAACCCTAGCACCAAATGAATTCAACTAGGGTCAAAATAAAATCTTTTTCATTGAACTCAAAATGCCCTCTAAAAATGTTCAACATTTCTTGTTTGAGGTGTAAGCATCTACCAAAAATGGTTTATATTTTTGCAGGACATATTGGGCTCTGAATTAAATCATACTCTATTTGCATTTGGGCATTTAAATGCTATAAAATATTTTAAATGCTCAAATAATCATAAACTAAAATGTTTACTATTGGATATATTCTAAATAGTAGCCATGATTAGTTTCATGATTTTTGGATCTATTTAAGTATTTTATATAAAGCCCTAAAGACTATAGAATAATAGAAAACAGAAAACAATTTAGAAAAGAGAGAGAGAGAGAACACCTACCTGGGCCACTTACCTGGCCGGCCCAGCTGGCAGCCCACCTGTGCGGCCCAGCCCACCTGGCCACTCCCCTGTCGTCTTCCTCTCTGCCAGGAGGACGCGCGTGTGGCCGACGCGCGCACGCACGCGCCTCGGCCACCTCCTCCCTCCTAGCCTGCCTGGCTCCCCCTCGTCGTGCCTAGACGACGCCAGCGCGACGCCTGGATGCCCTGGACCCTCTCACCCTCCCCCCGTCCTCACCCTCTCTCCCTGCCTCGTCTCTCTCCCTCTCTCTTCCGAACCCGAGCGCAGCCGTGGCCACCGACGAGCACCGCCATGGCCACAGCCACTGCCTCGCCTCGTCGTTGCGCCCAGAGGCTCTGCCTCGACCCCCTCTTCCTCTCCATCGAGCCACGAGGCCTCGGACGCGCCGCAACACCGCCACCGCCGCCGTTTTCCTCGTCGGCCACCGAAGATCGTCGTCGTCGATTCGCCGTCTCCCGAGCGTCCCCGAGCCCGCTAACCATCCCTACGGATCCGCTGTGAGCTCCTGCCCTTTCTCCCCCTCTCCGTTTGCCTTCTTGTGCACCACAGCGACCACACCGAGCTCGGCCACACCCGCCGCCGCCACCGCACGTCGCCGTCATGGCCACATCCACGTTGGCTTGATTCCGAGCGCGTCACCGTGCTCAGCACATCACCAGGAGGCCGTAGCACCTAGCCGTTTGCCCCGCCGTGCCCCACAGCACCATTCCCAACCTCGCCCGAACTCCAGCGACCGCCAAGGTCGTCGCTGGCGACATTTCCGGCCATCCCAGCATCTCCCACCGCCACCACTCGATGCGCGCAAGCTCCAGCTCCACGTAGCTGCCCTCCGCCATCGATTTGGTCGCCGGAGGAGGAATTCCGAATGCCTCCGCCGTCTCTGGCCTCGCCGGCGACTCGATGCCGGTGGGTGTGACCCGCTGACCGTTGACTGGATGGGCCCAGTTTGACCCCCTGGGTCACTGACGTGTGGGCCACCCTTGTTAGTTATTACTTAGGTTAGTTTAGCGCTAATTAACCTAGATTAGTGCTTAACCTAACTAACTCTGTTTAGTTAGTTAACTAATAACTGACACGACGGTCCCACAGGTCAGGTTTGACCTGGCCGACCCAGTTGACCGCTGACATCACAGTGACGTCATGCTGACGCAGTAAGTCATTTTCTGGATTTAAGTTAATTCAGGAAATTCCAGAAATAGTGCTAACTTCTGAAAATCATAGAAATTCAACGGTAACTCCAAATCAAACAAATTATATATGAAAATGATCAGAAAAATCCAACCTATCCATCTGTACCATTTTCATGCATGTTAGAACAACTTACACCTGCTGATCAGGTCAAATCAATTAAATGGCATTTAAACTCTCACATATGGAATTTGAATTTGAACCTAGTGTTCAAACC
Source organism: Triticum dicoccoides (assembly GCF_002162155.2). Lineage (NCBI taxonomy): Eukaryota > Viridiplantae > Streptophyta > Magnoliopsida > Poales > Poaceae > Triticum > Triticum dicoccoides. The sequence goes on along the minus strand of NC_041387.1, from coordinate 208,821,164 downwards.
AACCCCATTTAACTTGTTGCTAGATGCATTAGGCCAATCAACAGCATATTGCCATGTCATCTTCATGCATCATATTGTTGCATGGCATTGATTGTGTTTCTCTTTTGTTTGTCGGTGTTTGTCCCCTCTCAGTAGACGACGTACCGACGATGAGTTCGATGACACCGATGAAGAACTATATTATCTTCAGAAGTGCCAGGCAAGCAAAACCCCCTTGTTCATTCTGATACAATCCTACTCTCTCGCTCCTGCTCTCTTCTACTCCATTAGGACAACAATGATTCAACTGTTACTTGCTGCGGTAGCTGAACCCCTTTATCGTCTGCATGACCTGTCATTGCCATAGTAAATAGATGAAACCCACTAGCATGAGTAGGAGTTGTTTGAGCCCTGTTGTTCCTACTCATTCATGCTTGTTTGTCATGCCTGCTACTGCTTAGAGTTGAGTCAGGTCTGATTCGTCGGGGGTGAATCAGAGGTGTGTGAACATGTCCTACTATGTGTGAGCTAAGTGTGTGAACACGATTTGGTAAAGGTAGCAGTGAGAGGCCATGTAGGAGTACATGGTGGGTTGTCTCATTGCAGCCGTCCTCAGGAACTGAGTTCTGTGTTTGTGATCCATGAAACAGTTACTACCACGCATTGGGCCCGAAACCAATGGACCCTCTCGGCTTCTTAATCACCCTTGTCCTCTGTCCAGGAGTTACAAGTAGTTTCTGGTGTTTGTAGTATGCTGGAGGCCGTGGGAAGCGCTGACCGGAGTGGTGGGCTGTGATGCGGTAGGCACGTGGCACGGTGTACCGAGCACCCGTTTGGTGTCTCGGGAACCCTGCACACATCGTTTGGGGCTGTGAGTGAAACTCCAGTCGGATTTCCTCGCGGATGGTACCCGAATAGGCGATAAACCTGGACTAGAGACTTGAGTGTTTAGGTAGGTCGTGGCCGACACCCTCGTTGGGCTTCCGCTTGAAGGTTGCCGAGTACATGTCGTGTAAACAGCGGTAAGTGGTGAGAGCGTGTGTGAAGAAGTACACCCCTGCAGGGTTAACATCATCTATTCGAATAGCCTTGTCCGCGGAAAAGGACTTCTGGGTTGCCTGTACAGTTCATAGACAACTGAAAGTGGATACTCTAAAATACGCAAGATAAGCGTGAGTGCTATGGATGGCATTCTCGTAGGGAGATGGGAGCGGATCCATAGTGGTGTATTGATAAGGCGAATATGTGGACTCGTGTGCGCCACCTCAAAAGAGTTACTTGCAGTCATAGTTCAGGATAGCCACCGAGTCAAAGCTGGCTTGCTGCAGTTAAACCCCACCATCCCCTTGATTGATAATGATGCATATGTAGTTAGTTCTGATGTAAGTCTTGCTTGGTACATTTGTACTCACGTTTGCCTATTTTATGTTTTTGCAGAGAGACTTCAGTCTCACTGGTAGTTCCACATGGACTTCGACGTTTAGCTTGTTACCTCAGCTACAATCTTGTGCCCTCGGCAGGATCTGGTAGACAGTCAGGCTTCTCAGCCTTTTTCATTTATAGATGTCTGTACTCAGACATGATAGCTTCCGCTTGTGTTTTGACTTGTATGCTCTGAATGTTGGGTCTTGAGACCCATGTTTGTAATATCTCACTCCTCGGAGCCTATTGAATAAATACTTGAGTTGTAGAGTCATGTTGTGATGCCATGTTGTATTTGCACATATCGAGCATATTGTGTGTATGTTATTGAAATGCTTGGTATGTGTGGGATCTGACTATCTAGTTGTTTATCCTTGGTAGCCTCTCTTACCGGGAAATGTCTCCTAGTGCTTCCACTAAGACATGGTAGCTTGCTACTGCTCCGGAACACTTAGGCTGGCCGGATGTGTCCTTCTTCGTTCCTATGTCTGTCCCTTCGGGGAAATGTCACGCGATGAATACCGGAGTCCTGTTAGCCCGCTACAGCCCGGTTCACCGGAGTCCTGCTAGCCCAGTGCTACAGCCTGGATTCACTCGCTGATGACCGACACTTTCGATGTTGGGTCATGGATGCCTGTCCCTGTAAGTTTGTGCCACTTTGGGTTTACGACTAGCCATGTCAGCCCGGGCTCCTTATCATATGGATGCTAGCGACACTATCATATACGTGTGCCAAAAGACGCAAACGGTCCCGGGCAAAGGTAAGGCGACACCCGTGGGAATACCGTGCATGAGGCTGCAAAGTGATATGAGGTGTTACATGCTAGGTCGATGTGGCATTGAGTCGGGGTCCTGATAGCTTTGGTATCAGAGCTTGACTGCCTGTAGGATTACCAAGCCAAACTGGTCGAAGTTGTGTCTAGAAATTCTTTAGTTATATAAGGGAATTGTTTGTGGGATGGAACGTAAGGCTCTTTTTACTCCTTATACCTCATGGCCTTCTGATCTGAGTCATCCTCTTCTCTTCTACGGGGTTTAGGAACTAGGCTTCTCATCTATCTACTAGGATGACGAGTTTCTACGTTAGAGACTTATAGGATTAATAGTTTCAAGCCCCAATTCAGTTTCTACTACTTTTTAGTATGTTCTCAGTTGAACCAGAACCTTGATATGATGTTGTTAAGTGACTATGCAAATCCTTGTGAATGTCTCAAATCTTTTCTGAGCATTTACAGCCGTTATGCTGTCCGAGTCATCCCAGGTCTCTGAACAGTCTGATGCATTTGCAAATCCTTTCTTCCCGTTCCCGATGTCCTTTATGGTCAGAATAAGCACACTAACCGGTGCGTTGAGGTAATTTATTACCTTGACATATATGTTGGAGCTATTATTATTATGACCCTAGGTGTTTTAGGGAGTCACCTAGTAATTTAGCCATGTTATGTGTTTCCAGTGTGATGGTTCTGGCCTTTATTCCCGAAAGCATCCCGTGATGCCATTTAGTTAGTAGGTAATCTACTTCTAGTTTTTGAACCCAAGACTCACCCTACTTACTTCATGTTGGTAGTGTTTGCTCGTTCCTTTAGGTAATTAGTAACCTTTGCATTAGTCCTTGAGGTCTGTGGTATTTCCTTCTTCCAAATACTATGAACCACTTATGGCAGAAGTTTGTTGGATCAAAAGATCACAACAGGAGTGCCCTCGATGAGTTCCCCATTCTATATTGTGACCCTGCCAGTCCTACTTCTCTGCATGAATTGTCTGGAAGAAATATGTTGAACTCGTTCGACATCCTAATCCATGCATCCACAACTCAGAAAGTTATATGTTCCATGAGTTGTTCCTCCTTAGATGTCTTCTGACCTTCGTCTATCAATAGATAGTCAAGAGTATGCGTGCGTTCGTTTATCGATGCCTATTACTCTTGTGGTCCGTCAAGCCATTCTATTCTGGAATGACTAGGAGAAACAAACTCCAGAACCTGATCCATATCCAGGGTTGGGTCAAAGAAGTTGTGCTCCGCAGATCAAATTGCTAATCCAGCTTTTGTTCTGTTCTACCTTGGAGTATTACCATCTTTTATATCGGGATTATTATAGAAATGGCAAACCATCCTATGAACTCTTGGTACAGTGATACTTCTTGCCATCATTGTTCATTCCTCGGTTCCTGTGTTATTGTAACCGGAATGCCGACAAGTCAATCATGGTGTGTGAAATCAATACTGCTAGCAACTCCGTTGCTTGGTAGTTAAATGGACGATAACCTCATTCTTAGCGTGTTGATTATCGAATCGTCACCCTAAGGTTGATTGTGCTACCTAGTCCTTATTTCTGGTGCACTCTCCGATCAATGAGTTAGGATAGTGCCAATCCTTGCTTATTTGATCATATCGTCTTGCTCTGGAAAGCGAGATTGTTCTCGAGCTTAGTAACATACCGGTGGTTCGTGATATTCCGAATTTCTCCTCGGAAGTATCACCAGGTTGTCACCTGGCCGCTATGTTGAGTTCGTGATCAAGTTGGAAACCACCCTTTCTCCAAGAATCTGTGTAGGATACCCTGAGCAAGTTGGTTAAGCTAAACAACAACTTGGAGAGTTGGAAGATAAAAGCTTGTCCGACTTAGTTCATTTTAAGGGATATCTTTTGAGTGTGTGTTGAAGAAAGATGATATCTTCATCGATTGGTCCTCATGATCAGTTGTTGAATCTATTGTCTTGTAAAAACTTTGATTTGAGTATGGGCTATCGTCAAGTCAAATCAGAACCAACGGTGTTCGTAATGTTGTCTTACTCGTGGTTGATCCCTCGAGCATACACCATTCAATCTTTTGGTTTGACCAATACTATCACCTTGTTCACATAATGGCGGAATTCCAGTGATATGGAAATTATGATGAGTTGTTGTTGAGCCCATCAGCAACATTTTATCTCCTCCATAATTCATGATGAACATCAGGCTAGCGTTGGAAACTTGTGTAAGCATTATCTTCGTGTTCCGTTCATGAGGTATATGTTCGGATGAAAGAAGTGACTTCCTCTAATTCACGGTACTTGGTGTAAGTTGCCGCCGTGAGTTCGATAAAGTCAATGTTGCTTCCTTGGAATCATCCCAAGTTAGTCACACATGTGCAAAGTATACTATGGTTTGGCGGATTAATTACCTCCACTCCATATGTATTCTGTAGCACACCAAGCCACTGATTGATTTGTTCAAGGAGAAGAAGCTCCTTCTTAAGAGCATACCCTATGCAAGGACTTCGATATCCTCGATGATGGTTCCCCACCGGAACTCGGTAGTGTTTTATTGTAAGACTACCATGGGATCATGTTTGTCTGGGACAACGTGTTCACATGTTTGTAGCAGAACCAGCTCATGTTTTGGAGCTTGCTATCGTAGTTCAATTCCCGAGAATCACGCAACATCATCTCGTCGGTTTGTGTTGGAAACTTTCATTTTTCTTTCTAGACTCGATGAGTCTAGATTATTCTGACACCAACCAGATCTGAATCTCAGGCAGATATGATGGTTGGAACGTTTCCCAAGAATTATAATATTGGTCTTTCTGTAACTGGTAAAGTGGATGTCGTGGCCAACACACCCAACCGGAAGACCTGTTATTGTAGTATCTTGATTGAGAAAGTTGGCCACCTCCCCATAGGTATTTCGCAGGATTTACTCCTTAGTTGTCCCTTATGGATTCTTGTGCTCCCGAAGTCTGACCTTTACTTGATGTTCTAGATACCAAACCATATCTATGAATGGGATACGCTACTGCATCAAGGAGATCATTAGAAGCGGAGTGCTAAATGTCTCTCGGTCGATCATCCAGATTTTGTCCCCTTGGTCTCGCTAAGGTGAAACCTAAGAAAGTGTTATCTTCCTTTGCATCCGCATCATCCATCACTATTCCTCATGGTAGTATGTTGTGTTGCCAGGATCCTTGACACGGATGTTGGTAAAACCTTGATGAATATGGAAATGCTCAAGTTCTTGAGAGCCGCGCAAGCACTAGATGTTATCATCGGCACTAACTGGGATTGCTCCTAGTTTTCTCGGTTATGCTATAACCATTCCAACAGTGGAATTATTTTACTGTTGAGTTTCTCCCCAGTTACTAGAATCATTCCCAGCATTTGCATTTTATCCCCAACTTGCACCATCATTGCGAAATTCTACCATGGGTTCCATCCATCTCCGATGATAAGCAAATCATCCCTTTTGTTGTCTTCAACAAGGTAATCCACATCATCCATTCTGGCCTGAGAATGTCATTCTTTCGGGCTCTTTCAAATGATCATTTGTGTTTTGCCTTAAGATGGTATAAAGAGTTTCAATGATCTCTAAATCAAAGGTAATTCTTTTGCCACTTAAAGGGGATATATTCTACGAGTCACCTCTCCTAAGGTGCACCGTTATGGAATCATGGCAATTATTTTCATCGCCACCTTGACACCATCCACCATATTTCTAAGCGTGGAATCGTTGCCCACCAAATCAAACCCCGTTGTTGTTCTTTCACTCCTCTCGATGTGTTTTGTGTCTCAACTCGAGATGTTTCAACATCTCATTCCGTGAGTTGATTTGGTATAGCTCGATCTTCGAGAAGATCAATCCTTCTAGAGTTTCTTTCTCCTCTCGTTGTCATGTTGGTAGGAGTTCCTAGAGCAAGACATCAAGTTAATGATGGTGGTCGAATCAACGTTCTTATGAAGTGCACCCTGGATCGTGAAGATTGTGTTGGTCTTGTGCCCCTCTGTCTTCTTACCTCACGTCTTGAATCTCGGGACGAGATTTTTGTTTAGTGGGGGTGAGTTGTCACAGCCCTAGATCTTTGTTTTTAATTAGTTGCATCTTCATCCATGTCATCATGTTTAAATTTCAGTTAAACTTGAAATGGGGATGCTTAAACCCTAGCACCAAATGAATTCAACTAGGGTCAAAATAAAATCTTTTTCATTGAACTCAAAATGCCCTCTAAAAATGTTCAACATTTCTGGTTTGAGGTGTAAGAATCTACCAAAAATGGTTTATATTTTTGCAGGACATATTGGGCTCTGAATTAAATCATACTCTATTTGCATTTGGGCATTTAAATGCTATAAAATATTTTAAATGCTCAAATAATCATAAACTAAAATGTTTACTGTTGGATATATTCTAAACAGTAGCCATGATTAGTTTCATGATTTTTGGATCTGTTTAAGTATTTTATATAAAGCCCTAAACACTACAAAATAATAGAAAACAGAAAACAATTTAGAAAAGAGAGAGAGAACACCTACCTGGGCCACTTACCTGGCCGGCCCAGCTGGCAGCCCACCTGTGCGGCCCAGCCCACCTGGCCCCTCCCCTGTCGTCTTCCTCTCTGCCAGGAGGACGCGCGTGTGGCCGACGCGCGCACGCACGCGCCCCGGCCACCTCCTCCCTCCTAGCCTGCCTGGCTCCCCCTCGTCGCGCCTAGACGATGCCAGCGCGACGCCTGGACGCCATGGACCCTCTCACCCTCCCCCCGTCCTCACCCTCTCTCCCTGCCTTGTCTCTCTCCCTCTCTCTTCCGAACCCGAGCGCAGCCGTGGCCACCGACGAGCATCGCCATGGCCACAGCCACTGCCTCGCCTCGTCGTTGCGCCCAAAGGCTCCGCCTCGACCCCCTCTTCCTCTCCACCGAGCCACGAGGCCCCGGACGCGCCGCAACACCGCCACCGCCGCCGTTTTCCTCGTCGGCCACCGAAGATCGTCGTCGTCGATTCGCCATCTCCCGAGCGTCCCCGAGACCGCTAACCATCCCTACGGATCCGCTGTGAGCTCCTGCCCTTTCTCCCCCTCTCCGTTTGCCTTCTTGTGCACCACAGTGACCACACCGAGCTCGGCCGCACCCGCCGCCACCACCGCACGTCGCCGTCGTGGCCACAGCCATGTTGGCTTGATTTCGAGCGCGTCACCGTGCTCAGCACAACACCAGGAGGCCGTAGCACCCAGCCGTTCGCCCCGCCGTTCCCCACAGCACCATTCCCAACCTCGCCCGAACTCCGGCGACCGCCAAGGTCGTCGCCGGCGACATTTCCGGCCATCCCAGCATCTCCCACCGGCACCACTCGACGCGCGCAAGCTCCAGCTCCACGTAGCCGCCCTCCGCTGTCGATTTGGTCGCCGGAGGAGGAATTCCGAATGCCTCCGCCGTCTCTGTCCTCGCCGGCGACTCGACGCCGGTGGGTTTGACCCACTGACCGTTGACTGGATGGGCCCAGTTTGACCCCCTGGGTCACTGACGTGTGGGCCACCCTTGTTAGTTATTACTTAGGTTAGTTTAGCGCTAATTAACCTAGATTAGTGCTTAACCTAACTAACTCTATTTAGTTAGTTAACTAACCACTGACACGAGGGTCCCACAGGTCAGGTTTGACCTGGCCGACCCAGTTGACCGCTGACATCACAGTGACATCATGCTGATGTAGTAAGTCATTTTCTGGATTTAAGTTAATTCAGGAAATTCGAGAAATAGTGCTAACTTGTGAAAATAATAGAAATTCAACCGTTAACTCCAAATCAAACAAATTATATATGAAAAATGATCAGAAAAATCCAATCTATCCATCTGTACCATTTTCATGCATGTTAGAACAACTTACACCTTCTGATCAGGTCAAATCAATTAAATGGCATTTAAACTCTCACGTATGGATGATAACCTCATTCTTAGCGTGTTGATTATCGAATCGTCACCCTAAGGTTGATTGTGCTACCTAGTCCTTATTTCTGTTGCACTCTCCGATCAATGAGTTAGGATAGTGCCAATCCTTGCTTATTTGATCATATCGTCTTGCTCTGGAAAGCGAGATTGTTCTCGAGCTTAGTAACATACCGGTGGTTCATGATATTCCGAGTTTCTTCTCGGAAGTATCACCAGGTTGTCACCTGGCCGCTATGTTGAGTTCATGATCAAGTTGGAAACCACCCTTTCTCCAAGAATCTGTGTAGGATACCCTGAGCAAGTTGGTTAAGCTAAACAACAACTTGGAGAGTTGGAAGATAAAAGCTTGTCCGACTTAGTTCATTTTAAGGGATATATTTTGAGTGTGTGTTGAAGAAAGATGATATCTTCATCGATTGGTCCTCATGATCAGTTGTTGAATCTATTGTCTTGTCAAAACTTTGATTTATGGGATATCGTCAAGTCAAATCAGAACCAACGATGTTCGTAATGTTATCTTACTCGTGGTTGATCCCTAGAGCATACACCATTCCATTTTTTGGTCTGACCAATACTATCACCTTGTTCACATAATGGCGGAATTCCAGTGATATGGAAATTATGATGAGTTGTTGTTGAGCCCATCAGCAACATTTTATCTCCTCCATAATTCATGATGAACATCAGGCTAGCGTTGGAAACTTGTGTAAGCATTATCTTCGTGTTCCGTTCATGAGGTATATGTTCGGATGAAAGAAGTGACTTCCTCTAATTCACGGTACTTGGTGTAAGTTGCCGCTGTGAGTTCGATAAAGTCAATGTTGCTTCCTTGGAATCATCCCAAGTTAGTCACACATGTGCAAAGTATACTATGGTTTGGCGGATTAATTACCTCCACTCCATATGTATTCTGTAGCACACCAAGCCACTGATTGATTTGTTCAAGGAGAAGAAGCTCCTTCTTAAGAGTATACCCTATGCAAGGACTTCGATATCCTCCATGATGGTTCCCCACCGGAACTCGGTAGTGTTTTATTGTAAGACTACCATGGGATCATGTTTGTCTGGGACAATGTGTTCACATGTTTGTAGCAGAGCCAGCTCATGTTTTGGAGCTTGCTATCGTAGTTCAATTCCCGAGAATCACGCAACATCATCTCGTCGGTTTGTGTTGCAAACTTTCATTTTTCTTTCTAGACTCGATGAGTCTAGATTATTCTGACACCAACCAGATCTGAATCTCAGGCAGATATGATGGTTGGAACGTTTCCCAAGAATTATAATATTGGTCTTTCTGTAACTGGTAAAGTGGATGTCGTGGCCAACACACCCAACCGGAAGACCTGTTATTGTAGTATCTTGATTGAGAAAGTTGGCCACCTCCCCATAGGGATTTCGCAGGATTTACTCCTTAGTTGTCCCTTATGGATTCTTGTGCTCCCGAAGTCTGACCTTTACTTGATGTTCTAGATACCAAACCATATCTATGAATGGGATACGCTAGTGCATCAAGGAGATCATCAGAAGCGGAGTGCTAAATGTCTCTCGGTCGATCATCCAGATTTTGTCCCCTTGGTCTCGCTAAGGTGAAACCTGAGAAAGTGTTATCTTCCTTTGCATCCGCATCATCCATCACTATTGCTCATGGTAGTATGTTGTGTTGCCAGGATCCTTGACACGGATGTTGGTAAAACCTTGATGAATATGGAAATGCTCAAGTTCTTGAGAGCCGCGCAAGCACTAGATGTTATCATCGGCACTAACTGGGATTGCTCCCAGTTTGCTCGGTTATGCTATAACCATTCCAACAGTGGAATTATTCTACTGTTGAGTTTCTCCCCAGTTACTAGAATCATTCCCAGCATTTGCATTTTATCCCCAACTTGCACCATCATTGCGAAATTCTACCATGGGTTCCATCCATCTCCGATGATAAGCAAATCATCCCTTGTGTTGTCTTCAACAAGGTAATCCATATCATCCATTCTGGCCCGAGAATGTCATTCTTTCGGGCTCTTTCAAATGATCATTTGTGTTTTGCCTTAAGATGGTATAAAGAGTTTCAATGATCTCTAAATCAAAGGTAATTCTTTTGCCACTTAAAGGGGATATATTCTACGAGTCACCTCTCCTAAGGTGCACTGTTATGGAATCATGGCAATTATTTTCCTCGCCACCTTGACACCATCCACCATATTTCTATGCGTGGAATCGTTGCCCACCAAATCAAACCCCGTTGTTGTTCTTTCACTCCTCTCGATGTGTTTTGTGTCTCAACTCGAGATGTTTCAACATCTCATTCCGTGAGTTGATTTGGTATAGCTCGATCTTCGAGAAGATCAATCCTTCTAGAGTTTCTTTCTCCTCTCGTTGTCATGTTGGTAGGAGTTCCTAGAGCAAGACATCAAGTTAATGATGGTGGTCGAATCAACGTTCTTATGAAGTGCACCCTGGATCGTGAAGATTGTGTTGGTCTTGTGCCCCTCTGTCTTCTTACCTCACATCTTGAATCTCGGGACGAGATTTTTGTTTAGTGGGGGTGAGTTGTCACAGCCCTAGATCTCTGTTTGTAATTAGTTGCATCTTCATCCATGTCATCATGTTTAAATTTCAGTTAAACTTGAAATGGGGATGCTTAAACCCTAGCACCAAATGAATTCAACTAGGGTCAAAATAAAATCTTTTTCATTGAACTCAAAATGCCCTCTAAAAATGTTCAACATTTCTGCTTTGAGGTGTAAGAATCTACCAAAAATGGTTTATATTTTTGCAGGACATATTGGGCTCTGAATTAAATCATACTCTATTTGCATTTGGGCATTTAAATGCTATAAAATATTTTAAATGCTCAAATAATCATAAACTAAAATGTTTACTGTTGGATATATTCTAAACAGTAGCCATGATTAGTTTCATGATTTTTGGATCTGTTTAAGTATTTTATATAAAGCCCTAAAGACTACAAAATAATAGAAAACAGAAAACAATTTAGAAAAGAGAGAGAGAGAGAGAACACCTACCTGGGCCACTTACCTGGCCGGCCCAGCTGGCAGCCCACCTGTGCGGCCCAGCCCACCTGGCCCCTCCCCTGTCGTCTTCCTCTCTGCCAGGAGGACGCGCGTGTGGCCGACGCGCGCACGCACGCGCCCGGCCACCTCCTCCCTCCTCGCCTGCCTGGCTCCCCCTCGTCGCGCCTAGACGACGCCAGCGCGACGCCTGGACGCCATGGACCCTCTCACCCTCCCCCCGTCCTCACCCTCTCTCCCTGCCTTGTCTCTCTCCCTCTCTCTTCCGAACCCGAGCGCAGCCGTGGCCACCGACGAGCATCGCCGTGGCCACAGCCACTGCCTCGCCTCGTCATTGCGCCCAGAGGCTCCGCCTCGACCCCCTCTTCCTCTCCACCGAGCCACGAGGCCCCGGACGCGCCGCAACACCGCCACCGCCGCCGTTTTCCTCGTAGGCCACCGAAGATCGTCGTCGTCAATTCGCCATCTCCCGAGCGTCCCCGAGACCGCTAACCATCCCTACGGATCCGCTGTGAGCTCCTGCCCTTTCTCCCCCTCTCCGTTTGCCTTCTTGTGCACCACAGCGACCACACCGAGCTCGGCCGCACCCGCCGCCACCACCGCACGTCGCCGTCGTGGCCACAGCCATGTTGGCTTGATTCCGAGCGCGTCACCGTGCTCAGCACAACACCAGGAGGCCGTAGCACCCAGTCGTTCGCCCCGCCGTTCCCCACAGCACCATTCCCAACCTCGCCCGAACTCCGGCGACCGCCAAGGTCATCGCCGGCGACATTTTCGGCCATCCCAGCATCTCCCACCGCCACCACTCGATGCGCGCAAGCTCCAGCTCCACGTAGTCGCCCTCCGCTGTCGATTTGGTCGCCGGAGGAGGAATTCCGAATGCCTCCGCCGTCTCTGGCCTCGCCGGCGACTTGACGCCGGTGGGTTTGACCCACTGACCGTTGAGTGGATGGGCCCAGTTTGACCCCCTGGGTCACTGACGTGTGGGCCACCCTTGTTAGTTATTACTTAGGTTAGTTTAGCGCTAATTAACCTAGATTAGTGCTTAACCTAACTAACTCTGTTTAGTTAGTTAACTAACCACTGACACGAGGGTCCCACAGGTCAGGTTTGACCTGGCCGACCCAGTTGACCGCTGACATCACAGTGACATCATGCTGATGTAGTAAGTCATTTTCTGGATTTATGTTAATTCAGGAAATTCCAGAAATAGTGCTAACTTGTGAAAATAATAGAAATTCAACCGTTAACTCCAAATCAAACAAATTATATATGAAAAATGATCATAAAAATCCAATCTATCCATCTGTACCATTTTCATGCATGTTAGAACAACTTACACCTGCTGATCAGGTCAAATCAATTAAATGGCATTTAAACTCTCACATATGGACGATAACCTCATTCTTAGCGTGTTGATTATCGAATCGTCACCCTCAGGTTGATTGTGCTACCTAGTCCTTATTTCTGTTGCACTCTCCGATCAATGAGTTAGGATAGTGCCAATCCTTGCTTATTTGATCATATCGTCTTGCTCTGGAAAGCGAGATTGTTCTCGAGCTTAGTAACATACCGGTGGTTCGTGATATTCCGAATTTCTTCTCGGAAGTATCACCAGGTTGTCACCTGGCCGCTATGTTGAGTTCGTGATCAAGTTGAAAACCACCCTTTCTCCAAGAATCTGTGTAGGATACCCTGAGCAAGTTGGTTAAGCTAAACAACAACTTGGAGAGTTGGAAGATAAAAGCTTGTCCGACTTAGTTCATTTTAAGGGATAACTTTTGACTGTGTGTTGAAGAAAGATGATATCTTCATGGATTGGTCCTCATGATCAGTTGTTGAATCTATTGTCTTGTCAAAACTTTGATTTGAGTATGGGCTATCGTCAAGTCAAATCAGAACCAATTGTGTTCGTAATGTTGTCTTACTCGTGGTTGATCCCTCGAGCATACACCATTCAATATTTTGGTTTGACCAATACTATCACCTTGTTCACATAATAGCGGAATTCCAGTGATATGGAAATTATGATGAGTTGTTGTTGAGCCCATCAGCAACATTTTATCTCCTCCATAATTCATGATGAACATCAGGCTAGCGTTGGAAACTTGTGTAAGCATTATCTTCGTGTTCCGTTCATGAGGTATATGTTCGGATGAAAGAAGTGACTTCCTCTAATTCACGGTACTTGGTGTAAGTTGCCGCCGTGAGTTCGATAAAGTCAATGTTGCTTCCTTGGAATCATCCCAAGTTAGTCACACATGTGCAAAGTATACTATGGTTTGGCGGATTAATTACCTCCACTCCATATGTATTCTGTAGCACACCAAGCCACTTATTGATTTGTTCAAGGAGAAGAAGCTCCTTCTTAAGAGTATACCCTATGCAAGGACTTCGATATCCTCGATGATGGTTCCCCACCGGAACTCGGTAGTGTTTTATTGTAAGACTACCATGGGATCATGTTTGTCTGGGACAACGTATTCACATGTTTGTAGCAGAACCAGCTCATGTTTTGGAGCTTGCTATCGTAGTTCAATACCCGAGAATCACGCAACATCATCTCGTCGGTTTGTGTTGCAAACTTTCATTTTTCTTTCTAGACTCGATGAGTCTAGATTATTCTGACACCAACCAGATCTGAATCTCAGGCAGATATGATGGTTGGAACATTTCCCAAGAATTATAATATTGGTCTTTCTGTAACTGGTAAAGTGGATGTCGTGGCCAACACACCCAACCGGAAGACCTGTTATTGTAGTATCTTGATTGAGAAAGTTGGCCACCTCCCCATAGGGATTTCGCAGGATTTACTCCTTAGTTGTCCCTTATGGATTCTTGTGCTCCCGAAGTCCGACCTTTACTTGATGTTCTAGATACCAAACCATATCTATGAATGGGATACGCTAGTGCATCAAGGAGATCATTAGAAGCGGAGTGCTAAATGTCTCTCGGTCGATCATCTAGATTTTGTCCCCTTGGTCTCGCTAAGGTGAAACCTGAGAAAGTGTTATCTTCCTTTGCATCTGCATCATCCATCACTATTCCTCATGGTAGTATGTTGTGTTGCCAGGATCCTTGACACGGATGTTGGTAAAACCTTGATGAATATGGAAATGCTCAAGTTCTTGAGAGCCGCGCAAGCACTAGATGTTATCATCGGCACTAACTGGGATTGCTCCCAGTTTGCTCGGTTATGCTATAACCATTCCAACAGTGGAATTATTCTACTGTTGAGTTTCTCCCCGGTTACTAGAATCATTCCCAGCATTTGCATTTTATCCCCAACTTGCACCATCATTGCGAAATTCTACCATGGGTTCCATCCATCTCCGATGATAAGCAAATCATCCCTTGTGTTGTCTTCAACAAGGTAATCCACATCATCCATTCTGGCCCGAGAATGTCATTCTTTCGGGCTCTTTCAAATGATCATTTGTGTTTTGCCTTAAGATGGTATAAAGAGTTTCAATGATCTCTAAATCAAAGGTAATTCTTTTGCCACCTAAAGGGGATATATACTACGAGTCACCTCTCCTAAGGTGCACCGTTATGGAATCATGGCAATTATTTCCTCGCCACCTTGACACCATCCACCATATTTCTAAGCGTGGAATCGTTGCCCACCAAATCAAACCCCGTTGTTGTTCTTTCACTCCTCTCGATGTGTTTTGTGTCTCAACTCGAGATGTTTCAACATCTCATTCCGTGAGTTGATTTGGTATAGCTCGATCTTCGAGAAGATCAATCCTTCTAGAGTTTCTTTCTCCTCTCGTTGTCATGTTGGTAGGAGTTCCTAGAGCAAGACATCAAGTTAATGATGGTGGTCGAATCAACGTTCTTATGAAGTGCACCCTGGATCGTGAAGATTGTGTTGGTCTTGTGCCCCTCTGTCTTCTTACCTCACATCTTGAATCTCGGGACGAGATTTTTGTTTAGTGGGGGTGAGTTGTCACAGCCCTAGATCTCTGTTTGTAATTAGTTGCATCTTCATCCATGTCATCATGTTTAAATTTCAGTTAAACTTGAAATGGGGATGCTTAAACCCTAGCACCAAATGAATTCAACTAGGGTCAAAATAAAATCTTTTTCATTGAACTCAAAATGCCCTCTAAAAATGTTCAACATTTCTGGTTTGAGGTTAAGAATCTACCAAAAATGGTTTATATTTTTGCATGACATATTGGGCTCTGAATTAAATCATACTCTATTTGCATTTGGACATTTAAATGCTATAAAATATTTTAAATGCTCAAATAATCATAAACTAAAATGTTTACTGTTGGATATATTCTAAACAGTAGCCATGATTAGTTTCATGATTTTTGGATCTGTTTAAGTATTTTATATAAAGCCCTAAAGACTACAAAATAATAGAAAACAGAAAACAATTTAGAAAAGAGAGAGAGAGAACACCTACCTGGGCCACTTACCTGGCCGGCCCAGCTGGCAGCCCACCTGTGCGGCCCAGCCCACCTAGCCCCTCCCCTGTCGTCTTCCTCTCTGCCAGGAGGACGCGCGTGTGGCCGACGCGCGCACGCACGCGCCCCGGCCACCTCCTCCCTCCTAGCCTGCCTGGCTCCCCCTCGTCGCGCCTAGACGACGCCAGCGCGACGCCTGGACGCCATGGACCCTCTCACCCTCCCCCCATCCTCACCCTCTCTCCCTGCCTTGTCTCTCTCCCTCTCTCTTCCGAACCCGAGCACAGCCGTGGCCACCGACGAGCATCGCCGTGGCCACAGCCACTGCCTCGCCTCGTCGTTGCGCCCAGAGGCTCCGCCTCGACCCCCTCTTCCTCTCCACCAAGCCACGAGGCCCCGGACGCGCCGCAACACCGCCACCGCCGCCGTTTTCCTCGTCGGCCACCGAAGATCGTCGTCGTCGATTCGCCATCTCCCGAGCGTCCCCGAGACCGCTAACCATCCCTACGGATCCGCTGTGAGCTCCTTCCCTTTCTCCCCCTCTCCGTTTGCCTTCTTGTGCACCACAGCGACCACACCGAGCTCGGCCGCACCCGCCGCCACCACCGCACGTCGCCGTCGTGGCCACAGCCATGTTGGCTTGATTCCGAGCGCGTCACCGTGCTCAGCACAACACCAGGAGGCCGTAGCACCCAGCCGTTCACCGCGCCGTTCCCCACAGCACCATTCCCAACCTCGCCCGAACTCCGGTGACCGCCAAGGTCGTCGCCGGCGACATTTCCGGCCATCCCAGCATCTCCCACCGCCACCACTTGACGCGCGCAAGCTCCAGCTCCACATAGCCGCCCTCCGCTGTCGATTTGGTCGCCGGAGGAGGAATTCCGAATGCCTCCGCCGTCTCTGGCCTTGCCGGCGACTCGACGCCGGTGGGTTTGACCCACTGACCGTTGACTGGATGGGCCCAGTTTGACCCCCTGGGTCACTGACGTGTGGGCCACCCTTGTTAGTTATTACTTAGGTTAGTTTAGTGCTAATTAACCTAGATTAGTGCTTAACCTAACTAACTCTGTTTAGTTAGTTAACTAACCACTGACACGAGGGTCCCACGGGTCAGGTTTGACCTGGCCGACCCAGTTGACCGCTGACATCACAGTGACATCATGCTAATGCAGTAAATCATT
The DNA here is from genome assembly GCF_002162155.2 of Triticum dicoccoides. Classification (NCBI taxonomy): domain Eukaryota; kingdom Viridiplantae; phylum Streptophyta; class Magnoliopsida; order Poales; family Poaceae; genus Triticum; species Triticum dicoccoides. Next base: position 208,804,440 of record NC_041387.1, on the reverse strand, counting down.
TTCTGGATTTAAGTTAATTCAGGAAATTCCAGAAATAGTGCTAACTTGTGAAAATAATAGAAATTCAACCGTTAACTCCAAATCAAACAAATTATATATGAAAAATGATCAGAAAAATCCAATCTATCCATCTGTACCATTTTCATGCATGTTAGAACAACTTACACCTGCTGATCAGGTCAAATCAATTAAATGGCATTTAAACTCTCACATATGGAGTTTGAATTTGAACCTAGTGTTCAAACCAACCCCATTTAACTTGTTGCTAGATGCATTAGGCCAATCAACAGCATATTGCCATGTCATCTTCATGCATCATATTGTTGCATGGCATTGATTGTGTTTCTCTTTTGTTTGTCGGTGTTTGTCCCCTCTCAGTAGACGACGTACCGACAATGAGTTCGATGACACCGATGAAGAACTATATTATCTTCAGAAGTGCCAGGCAAGAAAAACCCCCTTGTTCATTCCGATACAATCCTACTCTCTCGCTTCTGCTCTCTTCTACTGCATTAGGACAACAACGATTCAACTATTACTTGCTGCGGTAGCTGAACCCATTTATCCTCTGCACGACCTGTCATTGCCACAGTAAATAGATGAAACCCACTAGCATGAGTAGGAGTTGTTTGAGCCCTGTTGTGCCTACTCATTCATGCTTGTTTGTCATGCCTGCTACTGCTTAGAGTTGAGTCAGGTCTGATTCATCGGGGGTGAATCAGAGGTGTGTGAACATGTCCTACTATGTGTGAGCTAAGTGTGTGAACACGATTTGGTAAAGGTAGCGGTGAGAGGCCATGTAGGAGTACATGGTGGGTTGTCTCATTGCAGCCGTCCTCAGGAACTGAGTTCTGTGTTTGTGATCCATGAAACAGTTACTACCACGCATTGGACCCGAAACCAATGGACCCTCTCGGCTTCTTAATCACCCTTGTCCTCTGTCCAGGAGTTGCAAGTAGTTTCTGGTGTTTGTAGTATGCTGGAGGCCGTGGGCAGCGCTGATTGGAGGGGTGGGCTGTGATGCGGTAGGCACGTGGCACGGTGTACCGAGCGCCCGTTTGGTGTCTCGGGAACCCTGCACACATCGTTTGGGGCTGTGAGTGAAACTCCGGCCGGATCTCCTCGCGGATGGAACCCGAATAGGCGATAAACCTGGACTAGAGACTTGAGTGTTTAGGTAGGTCGTGGCCGACACCCTTGTTGGGCTTCCGCTTGAAGGTTGCCGAGTACATGTCATGTAAACGGCGGTAAGTGGTGAGTGCGTGTGTGAAGAAGTACACCCCTAAAGGGTTAACATCATCTATTCGAATAGCCGTGTCCGCGGAAAAGGACTTCTGGGTTGCCTGTACAGTTCATAGACAACTGAAAGTGGATACTCTAAAATACGCAAGATAAGCGTGAGTGCTATGGATGGCGTTCTCGTAGGGAGACGGGAGCGGATCCATAGTGGTGTATTGATATGGCGAATATGTGGACTCGTGTGCGCCACCTCAAAAGAGTTACTTGCAGTCGTAGTTCAGGATAGCCACCGAGTCAAAGCTGGCTTGCTGCAGTTAAACCTCACCATCCCCTTGATTAATAATGACGCATATGTAGTTAGTTCTGATGTAAGTCTTGCTGGGTACATTTGTACTCATGTTTGCCTATTTTATGTTTTTGTAGAGAGACTTCAGTCTCACTGGTAGTTCCACGTGGACTTCGATGTTTAGCTTGTTACCTCAGCTACGATCTTGTGCCCTTGGCAGGATCTGGTAGACAGTCAGGCTTCTCAGCCTTTTTCATTTATAGATGTCTGTACTCAGACATGATAGCTTCCGCTTGTGTTTTGACTTGTATGCTCTGAATGTTGGGTCATGAGACCCATGTTTGTAATATCTCGCTCCTCGGAGCCTATTGAATAAATACTTGAGTCGTAGAGTCATGTTGTGATGCCATGTTGTATTTGCACATATCGAGCATATTGTGTGTATGTTATTGAAATGCTTGGTATGTGTGGGATCTGACTATCTAGTTGTTTATCCTTGGTAGCCTCTCTTACCGGGAAATGTCTCCTAGTGCTTCCACTGAGCCATGGTAGCTTGCTACTGCTCCGGAACACTTAGGCTGGCCGGCATGTGTCCTTCTTCGTTCCTGTGTCTGTCCCTTCGGGGAAATGTCACGCGATGAATACCGGAGTCCTGTTAGCCCGCTACAGCCCGGTTCACCGGAGTCCTGCTAGCCCAGTGCTACAGCCTGGGTTCACTCGCTGATGACCGACACGTTCGATGTTGGGTCATGGATGCCTGTCCCTGTAAGTTTGTCCCACTTTGGTTTGACGACTAGCCATGTCATCACGGGTTCCTTATCATATGGATGCTAGCGACACTATCATATACGTGTGCCAAAAGACGCAAACGGTCCCGGGCAAAGGTAAGGCGACACCCGTGGGAATACCGTGCGTGAGGCCGCAAAGTGATATGAGGTGTTACATGCTAGGTCGATGTGGCATTGAGTCGGGGTCCTGACACATGGATTTTGCATACTACTTATTCTTCTTGAAAAGGATTGAGAAGTGACATAGCGCCACCTTTAGGAAGGTCTTCAATGAACCACCGATAGGATTTGGAAAGAACAAATGAATTGATATGATAATCAAAGAAAACGAATCTTGAACGAACCACCATAAGAATTAGAACAATGACCGATGAAAGAGAATGAATCACCGGGAAGAATTAGAAGAACCAATATGATTGAGGGGGGATTTAGATGCAAAAGAACAAAGAGATCATGAGCTGATTAAAGAGTACTTGAACGAAGCACCGGGATAAATAGAGACGATAGCTGGAATGATGGCCTCTGGTGAAAAGAAATGGGAAAACAACTTCTGACATACTCCGGATGGTTAAGAAAGAATATCTGACAACCTGAAATAATTCGAGAGGATGATATGAAAACTCTTCTTCGATCTTCAAATGACGACGAGAAACAACACCAAAATTACTGAGAAACTCTGGAATAATGAAAAAGAGGAAAGGTAGAACGCGAGATGAAAAGAATTTGAAAGCGATCTTGGAGATGGCATCTGACTAATGAAATTCATTCTTACGTCAGACTTTGAAAAGAATTGAGAATAACTCCGGGGGAATTAGAAGAGTCAGGTAAGATCCTGGGAAAAGACCTGTGGGTTAGGGCCCACTGAAGAGATAACACCGTTGGAAAGATTTGTTGAACAGATAGATGATGCACCGGAACAATTGAAATATTTGAATGAGGTGACAACCATGAATTAATTAGAACACAGACGAATCTCCTGAGATGTCTTCCAAACTCCGGAATGATTAAATGGCGAGAGGCAAACGAGCAGGGAAAACACTTAAGCTGAGGAAAAGAATACAATCACTACCAAAATTAGGATTGAATCCACCGGGAAAGATAAAGAGATGAACAATGACGAACGAGATGAGAATTCACCGGTTGAAATAATTTACGAAAGACTGAAGAGGCTCCGCACGAATGAGATAGATGGTCGAGAGAGACTCAGAGTCCGGGAAGAAAAGGGTGGGAGGGCGGGAAAAACAAAGGCAACTTGGAAGGGGAAACCGACGAATAACTTGAAGAGAAGACACAGGTTGAAAGAAAACAAAGGCTTCACACGAGTAGGATGGATACTCAATTACGGACTCCGGTTCCAAGATGAAAAAGGGTGGGCGGGTGGGAAAGAAAACAACGGAGGATTGAACTCAAAGATGAAGAGGCTCGACTCAACTTGACGAGAAATGCACCGGATGAAACGAGATGAGAACCAATGATCGGAAAACCAACTGCGTGAACCTAAAGAAAAACTTTGAAGGGGAAGAGAAGTAATTCAAAATGCCTACGTCAAGATTCCTCACTAGAGCGACGAACGGGCTGAGGAGTAAAAAGAATTCCTACTCTCCGATATAACTAGACTTAGAAAAAAGATTTTCTTCTAGACTCAACAACGGCCAAGCTACACGATCAATCAAGGGGGCTCCTAGGGTCGGTCGAGGCTCTGATACCAACTTGCACGCCCAATATGTGACCCTATCCAAAAGGAACTCAAAGGTCCCACCAAGGATAGACCCGCATATTGAAACACTTTTGCAAGGTGGATATCATTACATCAACATTACATAATAGATAGGGATACATACAAGAGGCATACAATGCCACACGAATACAACATCAATTCATCATACATAAGAGCATCATCCGACTATGAATGAAACACAAACAGAAACTCAAACGACATCCACCCTGCTAGCCCAGGTTGCCGACCTGGAACCTATCCCCTGATCGAAGAAGCAGAAGAAAAACTCAACGCAAGCAAGCATCACTCTCGCGTCATGATCATCGATTAACCTGTACCTACAACTGTTGTTGTAGTAATCTGTGAGCCACGAGGACTCAGCAATCCCATTACCATGGGTATCAAGACTAGCAAAGCTTGAAGGGAAAGGAAGGGGTAAAGTGGTGAGGTTGCAGCAGCGGCTAAGCAAGTATGGTGGCTAACATACGCAAATAAGAGCGAGATGAGAAGCAAAGGAACGATCGTCAACTAGCAATGATCAAGAAGTGATCCTGAACTCCTACTTACGTCAAACATAACACAGAAACCGTGTTCACTTCCCGGACTCCGCCGAAAAGAGACCATCACGGCTACACACGCGGTTGATGCATTTTAATTCGGATCTGGTGTCAAGTTATCTACAATCGGACATTAACAAATTCCCATCTGCCTATAACCGCAGACACGACTTTCGAAAGATTATACCCTGCGGGGGTGTCCCAACTTAGCCCATGATAAGCTCTCGCGATCAACGAAGGATATACCTTCTCCCAGGAAGACCCGATCAGACTCGGAATCCCGGTTTACAAGACATTTCGACAATGGTAAAAGAAGCCCAGCAAGACCGCCCGGATGTGCCGACAAATCCCGATAGGAGCTGCACATATCTCGTTCTCAGGGCACACCGGACGAGCGAAGCGTACAGGAACCGATGTAACCCAAGTTGCCAAGGAATGGTCCCGCACGGTGCTCTAGTTTGGACCAACACTTAGACAAGCATTGGCCCGTGGGGGGGGGGCTGGAATAAAGATGACCCTTGGGTTAATTACTCCCAAGGGAAATATAGGTGGTGGTGAGGCAAATGGTAAAACCAATGTTGGGCCTTGCTGGAGGAGTTTTATTCAAAGCAAACTGTCAAGGGGGTCCCATAAATCACCCGACCGCGTAAGGAACGCAAAATCCGGGAACATAACACCGGTATGACGGAAACTAGGGTGGCAAGAGTGGAACAAAACACCAGGCATAAGGCCGAGCCTTCCACCCTTTACGAAATATATAGATGCATTAATTAAATAAGAGATATTGTGATATCCCAACATAAATCCTGTCCACCATGGAGCAATCTTCAACTTCACCTGCAACTAGCAACGCTATAAGAGGGCTGAGCAAAGCGGTAACATAGCCAAGCAATGGTTTGCTAGGAAGGGTGTCAAAGGTTAGAGGTTCATGGCAATTTGGGAGGCTTGATGAGCAAAAGATAGGTAACGCAGCAAAGCGATAGAACGAAGCAACTGGCATAGCAATGATAGTAGTGAGATCCAGGGTAGCGGTCATCTTGCCTGAAATCTCGCAAGGAAGAAGAACGAGTCCATGAAGAAGACGAACGGATGAAGCCGAACCAAGCATAGACGAACGAATCCTCACGATCGCAACGAAACAGGAACTATCGAGAAGAAGCACACAACACGGTAAACACACCACACATGAACAAGGCATGATGCACAACAAGCATGATGCATGACAAAGGCTACATGAAGCTACTCATGGCAAGAGATGATGCAAACAAGAACAACACATTAAGGCAAGTTTAAATGAGGCCGGGAACAACATATAACAATTCCGGTAAGTCCTCATATGCAAATTTCGAAGTTGGTCCACATCTGAATAAACCTTATATTCAAGTTGTTAAACAGCAAGTTAAGATGCACCAAGATGATCTACACGAGATTCTAGTCAAGTTACATATAAAGTTCACTTAGTTTGGAGCTACGGCCTAGAAGATACGAGCAACACAAGTTAAACATGGCATTGATGCAAAATGCACCCAAACATCAAGCAAACACACCAAAACAAGGATGCAACATGATAATATGAAGCTACATGCAATTCTAAGCAAGTTTCATATAGAGCACACTCAAAACGGAGCAACGGTGCAACACATACACTCTATACAAGTCATAGCAACAATCTGTCCAAAACAACAACTAGGCATATTGCAAGCATCAAAACAATATGCTACAGCATCTCAACATGAGAACAAAAGGCATTGACATGATGTACAGGTAAAGCATAACAAAACATGAACACTGAGCTATCTCCAGAAATCACTAGAACATGCTCAAACAAACATGGCAAGATTGCAAATAATAACAGTTCAGACTTTGCAGAAAATAACATCAGGTTGCAATGTTTAGAGCTATCAAACAACATATTACAGGAACTTATCATGGCAAACAAAGGCATGGCATGATACTACTAAATGCATAGATCAAAAGTCCTTTACTGACCATGAGCCAAAAAGGATCAAAAAAAATGATGGCACCCACATAAACATAGCAAGTTATAATACAGATTCAAACATGGTAGAAATAGAATTATGAAGGCATGTTGATGAGCTTGTACCACTCACCACAGAGCAATACATGGCATGGGCAAGGCAACCAACAGTAATAAGACATGTTTGTGAAGCTAAGCATGGCAATAGCAAGTTCATAGGGTGCATGGATCACTAACAACAATCATGGCAACAACTGAACTTAATGTTAACAGGCTGACATCAACATTATATAGCAACTTTGGAGCAAGATATGAACAAGCTACAGCAAGCTATAAATGCAACCAGGGGCATGGATGGATAGAGCATGAAATGTAGAACAAAACACCCTTAGTGAACATCTCCAGATTATGCATAGAATGATTTGTAGCAGCAGGTTTATATAGCATCACAAAATAACAGATTCAGCCTAGCAAAACAGCAACAGCAAGTACACTACTTAACAAGCTCGATTCACTAACCACAAGTCATTGCATGACAAGATAAGCATAGCATCAGCAAGAAGACATGTTTGTGAAACAATCCAAGGCAAGAACAAGTTCATAGCATGCAAGGATCAACTACAACAGCCTGGACAAAATTGAATAACATGTAAACAATCTGCCAGGAAACATTTTGTAGCAAAAGTAGAGCACGAAAATGACATGCTAGACTACTCCATAATTTCAAACATGGGCATGAATGGATAGTGAACAACCATATGTTCAAAACACCCTTACTTAAGTATCTCAAAATAAGCATGGATCTCTCTGTAGCATCAAGTTTACATGGCATCAAAATAATAGCAGAACAGGGACTAAAATCAGCAACATCACGAAGCCTAGTTTACATGATTGTGCTAGTCACCACATTGATCACAAAAATACAAGGTAAGCACCTCTGTAAAGAAGACATAGCATAGATCGAAACACATGTAGACATCAACCTCATAGGATGCACACATCAATCATGGCAAAAATGACAAAAGAGCAAGTTCTGTTAACACACAGCAGACAACATTATGAAGCACTCTTGCAACGATCATTCACGCATCAAGATAACCTCAAATGAATATGGTGCAATGGAACGAAATGAAGTACTCGTTGAGACGAACAATTCGACATATTACACGCACCAAACGGAGCAGTATGCATGGAGATATGACACGTCAAACAGGGCATGAAAATGTCAGGGACTTAGTGGAAAAACGAAGTCAACCTCGGGTTCGCACGGATAACGATGCAGCACGGATCTCGCCGGAGGGACTCGCCGAAGAGCGGCATGAGGCGAGGATGAGGCCGGAGGAGGACGGACGAAGCAGGAGCTGGCCGGATCTGGGCGCGGGGCGGCGCCAGGGGGTTCGGGGCCGGCCGGATCCGGGCGGATCTGGCCGGGGCGGCGTGGTCCGGTGAGGAGCTGGCGACGGCGAGCTAGGGACGGCGGCGGCGGAGATGGCCGCGGGGCCAGGTGGCGGCGGAGGCGGCCGAGC
>NC_041387.1:208789474-208796136 GCF_002162155.2 Triticum dicoccoides | reverse complement strand
CCACAGGCCGAGCGGGCCGGCAGCGGCGGGGACACGTGGGGCGCCACGTGGCGACTGCCGGTTGGATGCGGGGCGGGCGGACATGTCCGTCCGTGGGGGAGAAGGTGTTCGGCGGCGTGAGGGGAATTTCTAGGGTTTCGGGGGGAGAATTCATCCGCGAATTTGGACGGGGAGGGCATATTTATAGATAGAGGGAGCTAGGAGAGTCCAAATGAGGCACGGTTTTCGCCCACACGATCGTGATCGAACGACCGAGAGTATGGAGGGGACTTAGAAGGGTTTTGTGCCAATTTGGAAGGGTTGTTGGGCTGCAAAGAGAGAGGGGAATTTTACGGTTACCCGGTTAACCGTTGGAGTATCAAACGAACTCCAAATGGCACAAAACTTGACAGGCGGTCTACCGGTGCTATACCAAGGCCGCTTGGCAAACCTCGGGCCATCCCGACAAAGTTTAACACCCGCTCACGAAGAGAGACAAGAAGGGGACGTCGGGTGACACAGGAGAGCCGGATTGCAAAACGGACAACGGGGAAAAAGCTCGGATGCAAGAAACGAACACGTATGCAAAATGAGATGCACATGATGACATGAAAAAATGCAACACGCAAGCAAATGACATGGCAACAACGACCAATAACTGGCAGACACCTGGCGCATCGAATCCGGGGCGTTACACTCTCCTCCCTCGTTTCTCTCTTCTAATTCTAAACTCGGTCGATGCCCAGTGGGCGGGGTGGGTTTGCTCAACTACGGCCCCACCTCACAGTAAAAACTTTACGACTGGATTAAAAATGCCATATACTACCTCCATTCATAAATATAAGCCTTTTTAGATACTATTTCAAATGGAATACAACATACAGATGTATGTACATAGTTTAGAGTGTAGATTCACTCATTTTGCTCCGTATGTAGTAGTCACTTGCTGGAATCTTTAGAAAGACTTATATTTGGGAACGGAGGGAGTACTATACTAATAAAACATTAAGGCCACGATGCGATGCAGTGCTGGTTACAGGAGGCAACAAGAAGAGATGCATCCATCAACGACGCCCACCTCCTAGACTCAGGGCGTTGGCCCACCGAACGGCGCCTAAGTAGCAGCGGCTTTCGTGGCCAGGTCGACGTGCTTCTGAACAATGGCGTCCAAAGATTCCAGCCGCTGGAAGAAGGCCAACGTATTTCTGTCCTCGCTTGCCTTGTAGTGGCCTATGTAGACGATTTCCTTGTAGATGTGGATGTGCAGGTCGACGGTTTCTTGCATGGCGAGGCGCTGCGCGGCGAGAGCGTCCTCGAGGTGCACATTCTTAGTCGCGACCTCCGGCACCTGCAGGGCCACCAGGGCTTGACAGAGTTCATCACCATGGAGGCCGATGAGGGTGGCAGGCAATGAGGAGCCTGGGCGTGCGGGCTGGAGTAGTACGGCAAGGTCGTCTGTGCGCTTCTTGATGGAGGTGAACTTGCGGATGGACTTGACCATCCTGTCGTCCATGCGAGAGGCGAAGCCGGCGTCAGCGAGGGCTACGATGCCTGCCGTCGCCAGCACCGTCTGGAAATGCTGCGCGGTGCGGGGCCGCATGCCGGCGCCTTGGATGATTTGGCACAGCCGACTGCCGCTCGCGTCTATCGCCTCCATAGGTGCTTGTGGCTTCTGGTCACTTTGTCTTGGATTGGAGTGAGCAGTGTTGCACAGAGACTTGGGAGTAGATGGATTGGAGTGGTAGGGCGCCTTTATTATATGAGAGTCCAAACTCTGTTGCATTCACATCGTGCTGGCTCTATTCTGCTTCTCTAATTAATTCCCTCTGCCTGTAATTGCGGATGCATCATTGACCGTTCAACGTCTCGGGAACCGCTGCCCTCTCCCTCCTTGCCATTCAAGCACCTATGGACCTATCGACGATGAGGTGCCTATGGTGACTTCGTAAATTTCAAGATGATAGTGCCGTGCGTGTGTGTCTTCATAGGGGTGAGTGTATGCGCGTGTATATGAGCGCTTGCGTCTGTACTGTGTAAAAAACGTAAATGCGTTTCAAAAAGAGACTAGTCAGTATACTCAATATTGTGCACCTCGGAGAGGAAAACGGTAGAACTAGTACATATTTATTTACGGTGCAGATTCACTCAATTTGCTCCATATGTACTCCGTCTCGGTGTAGTCTAGTCACTTGTTCAAATCTCTAGAAGGGCAAATACTCCTTTCTGGTTTACAGGGCTATACTAGCAAGTAGTTGTACGTACTAGTACAATAGTGGGCTCACATAGCAATTTTGTCTCATGCAAGAGCCTGGCTATATGCGTGCTCCAATGTTCGCAACTACAACGTCCGGTTTGCGCTTGGCTCTTCGCCTCTTCAACGAGACGAACAATGATGTTACTACTACTGCTTCTAAAGTGTCGAATCCACTGCTGCATGTCCGTCCACCGCGAGCGGGACGGATAGCTTGTTGTAGAAGTACTACTAAGCAAAAGCCTATCCTCGTTTGCGAGCAACTGCACACATGGGCAAGGGAGAAGGCATGTAGTAAAATCAAGCTTCTCCTCGTTGTACGAGTTGACGCGACACATCATAGCACTGGCCCCACATGCTTGCCTCTAAACTTCGCAGAAAGACCCGCAGTGTACAATATATTTGCTGCAACCTCTAACATTTACCCACCACAAATTAAAATATATGTGGCTGTATGCATCGTTCTGATGCAGAGGCCGGGGAGTCCCCCCTTTTCGAAAAAAACAAATTAAAATATATATTCATGTCTTAACCAGATGAGCGTGCAAACTACAATCACCAGGGTGACAGGTAGGGCAAGAAGACTATTTTATTTTTTTAAAAAAACTTTGAGACGGCCACATAGCATGGATCCGACCCCAACGATTTTAAGCTTACAGGCACGGTACACGCTATTCTAGACTACTCTACACATGAAACTGCCACACGAGCGTCCGGGCTACGCTTGGCTCTTCGCCTCTTCAGGAAGTCGAACAATTGATGGAGTACTACTGCACTAGAGGAGTACTACAGTATGCTTCTGGTCATCTGACACTGATTGAACTACTGCATGTTCACCGCGTGCGGGAGGGAGAGCTTGTAGCGAAAGCTTCTCCTAGTCTTGCCAGCCACCATGCTCATGGGCGAGGGAGGGACACTCCTGCCTTTGCGTGTATGACAGGTGGGCCCGACAGGTGTGTGGCCAACCTATCATACAACCAATGGCAGGTGCAGTTAAGTCCGCGAGGGAGAGGATAATCAAACTTCTCGTTGATGTACGAGTTGATGCTACACATCAAAGCACTGCACTCGATATATTTCAATAATTTTCGTTTACCGATGCATTAATTACAACGCATGCATGCATGCCGTGACTCTCCTTTCGATACTTGCGTGTGCTGATTTAATGCACCTTAAAGTAGTATAAAATATGTGACGGTAAAGCTTTGTAATACCCCGGCCCAAGTCGAGAGATGGTTGTGCATGAGGAGGGCGAGATCATGCATACCGAATAGGACCCGACAATGGAGCTCTCTAAGGTCTCGATGGACCTCACCGTGCTCCACTACCCCTTGTGCCTCCGCCCCTTGATGCCTCCAGTGTATGAGGTTCGAATACACCTCGTCTGTTCGGCTGATTGAGCAAGGTGTAGGTTTCTTGATTGATGTGATGTTCAATTGATTTCTGAATTGCAAGGGAGGGCACCTGGCATGCGCGGACTGCCGTGTCGAGCGCCCCGAGAACCAGCGGCAGTGCCAGAAGTGTGAGCGTGGCGGCGGCTTTGATGTGCGGAACATGGCGGTGGACTCCGTCCTTTCGTCGGTCAGGGTGGAGTGCCCGCACGAAGGCTGTGGGCTCTACGTCAGTTACCACAAGCTCGCCGATCACTAGAGCGTGTGTCCGCTCGCCCCCTGCAAATGCCCCGTGCCCGTCTCCGGCTACGGATGTCCGCCGCCGGCGCTCTACCACCACATCAGCACCGCGCATCCCATGCCCGTGCACAGGATCCAGTACGGCAAGGTGCTCCAGCTGCAAGTGCCACTGTCGGATCCACGACTCTTGCTGTTCACGGAGTAGGACCGCCGCGCGTTTTTCTTGGTCGGCGGCATGCTCGACATCAGCGTGCCTATCGCCGTGTCGGTCGTCTGCATCAGAGCTAGGGCGTCCCCACTGCCGCACTACGTGGCCAAGCTGTTTGCAAACGGCCCATCGGGGGAGCCCAAAGGCACGACCGACGCCATCAAGGTGGAAATGGAGGTGACAAGCAGAAAGGATGCCGACGACGTCGACGTGCAGGAGCTGACCTTCTTGACAGTTCCGCCAAGCTGTTGGCCGGGGCTAGGCTTGTGTCCCTCCACATTTAGATTGACAAGCTCACGTCATAAATGTTTCTACAGTGCCTTCTGTTTATCTTAGTAATATGCTAATATAGGGATTACCTTGGTCTACTTTAGCTTCAGAAATGGTGGGTTTTGGTGGCGATGCAGCAATTACTTCGACATCAGATTAGTAATTTCCAACAGTCGAACAGATATTTTGTGTCTGTTGGATATAAAGTTCTTTTGGGTAAAAAGTACTACTTGTCATCAAAATGGATAAAATGAGATGCATGTAGACATATTTTAGTTCTAGATACGTCCCTTTTTATCCATTTTGATGACAAGCACTCCCTCCATTCCACAATACATGCCTTCCATTTGTCAAAATATAGATGTATCAAGACATGTTTTAGTATATAGGTACATCCATGATAGAGCCAATCGGATGGTTGAGAACACTACAATTCGTAGCTATAAATGCGTGTGTGACTCCCAGATGCAGATGCAGAGGCCGGGGGTCATCATCCTCCTTTTCAAGAAAAAATAGACGCGTGTGTGAGAGGACGAGTGCATGCGTGCACCTCTTCTCTTCCTGTATAACGTATAAACTCAGAGTACAAGTTTTTGTGGGTGGCACGATGGTGCGTGTGAGAAGTCCCGAGAGATAGGTTTAATGCGTCTGAAAAAAAGACTAGCCTAGAGCTCGCCACGTGCCTATTCCTCTCGAACGCCCCATTAACCGTAAGATATGTATACGACGGTGCCAGTTATTGCACGTACACAACCGTACTCCCTCCTTTCCGATTTATAGGGCTTAATTCAAAAATCTCACCAACCAAGATGGTGAGTGGTGGAATATTTGTTTTCTTTGCAAAAGCACCAAATTAATGCTCTTGTTTTTCTCAAAAAATAATGCTTATCAATGCATTAATTGCAATGCATGCATGCATAAAGGACATGCATTGGTCAATTTTCTCTTAATACTTGCATGCAATGATTTAATGCATCTTGGAATCTGAACATGTGTTGGGGAACAACCAAATTGAGCCTTATAAAATGGAAAAACTAAAATTTTGAGATAAGCCCTATAAAACCGAAAATGAGGGAGTAGAAAAAGAAGTACTCCATCCGGGAATAGTGCCGCACTTCAAAACTAGAACCGTCCATAAATTTTGATCTTTCATCTCGTCACATTCCAAATTACTCCACGCTATATTGAATTGCAAACCTGTTCACACCGATCACAACCTAAACGGTTTCCCACTTAGGATCATATTAGTACCACGCTATATTGAATTGCAAACCTGTTCACACCGATCACAACCTAAACGGTTTTCCAAATAGGAGCATATTAGTACTTGGTTATAAATACTAGTATGCCAAGATGACTGCACATTCCTCCTCAACTCCTCATCCCCAAAAACAAACAAGTCATTCAGCATCCTTCCCTTGCGTCTACCATGGCCAGCGTGAGTTCTGGGTTGAGAGATTGCCGCCAGGGAGAAGCGAGCATGGAAGCGGAAGCACGAGAGATGTCCCGCTTCGCTGCGAGAGCAGCCGACATGTCCCGCCGCGCAGAAGTAGCAGCACAGAGGTCCCACCACGCTGGTGAAGCAGCACGGAGGTCCCGCCATGCCATCGATGCAGCAGGCTGGTCTGGCCGCGCCGCGGAAGCAGCAGAGATGTCCCGCCGCGCCATGAATGCAGCAAAGATGTCCCGCCGCACCACGGCGGCCTGGGAAAATTTCTCGCGGGAAGGCGACAACTGTTACACGGGCATGCATGCGATCGTCCATAGCCAGATGGATCAGATCTCCGGCTGGGCGAGGTTGCAGGACGACATGAAAGCCTTGTTTGAATAGGCTACCAGCGTCATCCGACAACTAAGGGAGGGCAATTAGAGGCTCCGGGCCGAGCGCCACCTGCTGAGGGAGAAGATCGTCCGAAGTGCAGACCAGCAGGAGGAGACCAGTGCCTTGTTGAAGAGGACCGGCGTCATCGTCAAGAAACTTATGGACAAGAATGACATGCTCTGCAACGAGCGCCAAAGGCTGGTGGAGGAATCCGTGGATGTTCTCAAGCAGCGTCTTGAGGACACGAAAGAGCTCATCGCCGCTCGCCGCGGAGACTAGTTCCCGCGGCCTGCAACAACGCATCAAGAAAGTATAGATCAGCGAGCCAGATCCTTGTCTTCCTTCTTCTTTTTCCCTTGTGTATTTTGGGCGTATAGGTAGAGTAGATGAATGTATCAGCCATTTGAGTTGGTCATGGGAAAATCTGGAGTGAAAACAAGGTCTTCTGAGCAGTCAGTGCTACCTATCGATGTAGATTTCTTGCTGGTTACAGATAGCTCC
>NC_041387.1:208780668-208789227 GCF_002162155.2 Triticum dicoccoides | reverse complement strand
TATCATGCATATGGTGTCTTGCATTGCCATGCCATCTGCTTAGATTAGACATGCTTTGTGTGAATGCCTCCTGTTTGCTTTCTATATCAGATATGTGAATTATGCAATGCCATGTTTTTCAGCCAGTTATCATATATATGAATTATGCACCGCCATGGAGCCAGCCATCATATATGTGAATTATCTCATGCCATCCTTTTTTTTCATTACGTATTCCATTTGTCGACAATCTGTGTATATTGAACTACTCTTCATGTGTATCATCCATTTGAGCCGGTTATGGAGAAATCTAGAGTGAAAACAAGGTCTTCAGAGCAGGCAATGGTACCTATTGAAGCATATATGTCGATGGTTATAGGGAGCTCCTCAGAGGAGGATTCAGAGACAGATGACCAGTCCTATATAGGGAGCTTCTAAGTTGCAATGTTTATATTTCTCATATGATACATATGGTGTCTTGCATTGCTTAGTTTAGACATCATATGCACAATATTGCATTCTATCTGCTTAGTTTAGACATCATACATGCGAGTGCCAGCTGCTTAATATATGAATCAATTATGTCAATTATATCATGCCATCATGTATACTTAGACAACATGTATGTGAATTATTTCATCCCAACCTATTTTAGAAAGACATCATATAGTTTTGTCGTGTCATCCTATTTAGGTACTCATCATATGTTGAATTATTCCATTATATCCTGTTAAGTTATCCATCATATATCTAAAACTGTGTCATGCTATCCTGTTTAGTTAGGCATCATATATGTGAAATTGTGTCATGCTGTCCTGTTTGGTTAGACAGCATATATGTGAATGACCACATCTGTCTATCATACAATGTCTGTACGTTCAATTTGTTTTCTTGTTTGTCAGCCATTTGAAATGGAGGGGGTGATGGCAGTATCTAAAGGGAGCAAAAACACGTTCTTCACAAAAGACAATGCTACCCGTCGATGCAGATAGAACCATGGTTGTACTGGCCCACAAACTAGCCCCACCACACATAATCGAGACTCTTCCAGATTGCACACTTACACCGTTGGGCACAGAACCAGCTACAACCCATCTAACCGCAACCCTAGCGGATAGTAACCCACTTATAGTTGACAAAGCACCATGTCCACCAGAGAGTACCCCCACACGAGCAGTTTGTAAAGCTATTGCAGTGCCCAAAGCACGAAGACCACCATAGCTAACCCAAACTCCACATTTAAAGCAGAAGAGCAACTGTTCTCAGGTTAGATTCCGTAGCTATGATCCATACTCCTTTGTTGTTGCATCACTGTATTTACTCATACCAACTACTTTCGAATTTGAAGGATCCAATTGAAACTCCAATGGCGCAATAGGTATGTTTTAAACCTATTTCTTTAACTGGATTGCTGTTCTAACTTCTTGCTCTATGTTGATTTTCGTTTAAGTTGTATAAAAAGGTATGTTCTCATGTGATGCACATTACAAGTGCTGCCAATGTTGTGTAGTTTCTCACACTTATATTATGTCTATCCTGCTGTGTCTTAAAAATATATGAGTTGAACTGTGTCTCTATCTTGATTAGGGAACATAAACTAGAATGATATGGATAATACAGTGACCATAGTACTTTCTCTTGTTTGTTTCATGCTGTTATCCTGTCCACCTTACTACTGAACCGGTTTACCAAAATGAGTTTCGTATACTACAAACTAAACCTGTGATGTGTCTGCTTGTTTCTCTTGTAGTATGCAAACAGAATATTGGAGAAGAGCACCCCACTATGCAGTGGTAGAGAAAGTAATGCAGATAAGGTACAAGATAGTGAGACAACCCTGTTGGTCTCCAAGAAAGATGATAAAAACGATCTTGTAGACAGTGAGAAAACCCCACAGTCCTGCATTGATGTAGTGTTCGAGTTACTGGCCATTACCGCTGGCACAAGCTCTTCGAACTCGCTACCTGAATCACTTCGGCTTCTGCAGTCTCAGCTACAAGTTGAAAGGCATCAGTCAGTTGTGCTGCGGAAAGAAGCCGAAGGACTGAGGAAGTCCCTGCAGAATTCATATGCGTACTTTCTTGTGCAACAGCAAGCGCTGGAGGATTTAATCGCCAAACAAGAGAAAGTTAATAAGCTTGCTAAGCATCTTACTAGCATTATGGGTACCCAGGATATTGTTTCTTGAACTCTTCTGAAGTGGTTTCAGTTCTGGACTTGTTTTGCTGCGGTGTTTATATGCTGCTTTATTCCCTATATTTGCACTGGTGGCGAACTTTGATGCCCAGTGGATGTAATATGTGTAATAGCCGTGATAGCCTAGCCTAAGTTGCTTGCTTATTTATTTCCTTGTTGTCTTTTTTATTTGTTTGCTTGTAGTGAGTGCGGTTCTTTTTCCGTGGTTTGCTAGTGGCTGCAATAACCTATTTTTTAAAACTTGGCCACAATAACCATGGGCTAATATTTACTGTAGTGACACTGGGCCTCCTACGGGACGTAGAAATAGTGGGCCTTCTACCGTCCATAGAAACAGTAGGCCTTCTACGTACCGTAGAAACAATGGGCCTTCTACGGGCCGTAGAAATAATGGGCCTTCTACGGGCCGTATCATCAATGGGACTTATACGGGCCGTATGATCGATTGGCCAAACATGGGCCAATAACAGGCCGCATTATGGCCGTAAATGGGCTAGAGTTGGAATCGTCCGTTCATGGGTCAACCATAATGGGCCATCATTAATAGGCCGTATTTGATGACGCTATGAAAACGGCCCAACATATTAACGGACCACAAATGGGCCGACTGTAACCACGGGCTGAATTTGGCCCACAAGCAGAAAATGACAGTAAAGGGCCATAAGTAAACGAATGCTGGAAATGAGCCCAAGAATAAATGGGCTCTGAGAAGGCCGAAAGATAACATGGGCTGGAAACGACCCAACGGAATAATGGGCCGTTAATGGGTATAAAGTGATACACTGTTCATTATGGGACAGTTTCACCATGGGCCGTTAATGGGTGTAGAGTGATACACTATTCATTACGGGCCAGTTTCACCACGGGCCGTTAATAGGCCAAGAGTTACATAGGGCCTCATATGGGTCAAATGACATCATGGGCCATACATGGGCCAGAAGTGAAAATGGGCTGGAATCATATTGGATGGCCCAGATGACGCTACTGGGCCTAATTCGGATAGGGCGTAACTGGCCTTGGGTTAGCGGGCTGTAAATGGGCTATATGCGAACAGGCCGTTAACAGGCTTTCCATGGGACGGCCCGACACCTTTTGAGCAAGTCAAACGGGCCAGCCTTTTCACAGGAATGGGCCTCTGTTGGGCCGTGCCACGTGTCGACGTATCATAGGCGCCTTCTGTCCAATGAGTGGATGACATATGTCCCAACGATGAGCCGACACGTGTTTCCTCCAGCTAATGATGATTTTACACGTGGAAAATCCCCGTTGGTCAGGGCTGTTAACGGGTTATCGGATCCAAAACCCGACCCGATAGCTTAACAGTGTTCCGTTACGGTGGATGCCACGTGTCCGAACCCCTGACTAAAGCACTTCTGTGACGCGCGATTTATCGTCATGGAAGTGGACACTTCCGTGATGTTAGTTTTGGTAATGTCATGGAACACTTCCACGACAGCATAGGTATGACTATCTTGATTCTGTCATAAAATTGTCATGGATGTACATGCATGACAAAAAACGCGACCTACTGTGCCAAACACGTATCATCACGGAAGTGTATTTTTTTGTAGTGTGATGGTCTCTTTTTGGTGGAGTCCGGGAAGTGAACACGGTTTTGGGTTATGTTTGACGTAAGTAGGAGTTCAGGATCACTTCTTGATCATTGCTAGCTTCACGACCATTCCGTTGCTTCTCTTCTCGCTCTTATTTGCGTATGTTATCCACCATATCATGCTTAGTCGCTGCTTCAACCTCACCACTTTACCCCTTCCTTCCCCTTTAAGCTTTGCTAGTCTTGATAGCCATGGTAATGGGATTGCTGAGTCCTTGTGGCTCACAGATTACTACAACAACAATTGCAGGTACACAAGCAGTTTACCCTGCTTCGGAGCTCTCCGGTGAGATAACACTCCTACTGCTGCATGTCTGATTGTATTGAGTTCTTGCTCGGGAGCGCTGAGTGCTACAGTACACACGAGCTGCTAACGAGACCGAGCATGAGTGTTTTTCTGCCTTCCAACCCCCCTCTACGTTGCGCATGGGCCTCCTTTTATACGCACAAGGGGTCATCGACAGGTGGCAACGTAGACAAGGGTAAAAATGGAAAGAGAGGGGTGGTTGGTACAGCTACCTGAACAGTGTATCCTACCTAACCCTGACGGCAGGGGACAAAGGCATTGAATGCCCGTCTGCGTCGCCCAAATAGTGCAAAAAGGACCGTCAGGGACGCCACCGCTTGCCACGATGGCGATCTTGTCAGTGTCTCTTGCCACCTCGCACCGCTGGCTGCACAGCCTCCTGCCACGCGCACCTGGAAAGACCCCAAGGCGACACGTTGGTGGATGTGCTGGAGCGTGGGTACAGAGTGGTAGCCTGCCGCGGCAAGCGCCTTGCCGCGGCCGTTGTCTTGTCGCGTCCGGAAGCTTGTCGCTCATTGGGCCTTGCCGGGACGCATGGTGCGTCGCGGCAAGTTCCTTGGGATGCCTTGGTTGGCCTTCCCGGCAAGCTCCTCTTGCCGGGGCCTTGTCTCCTTGGCTTGAATACTTTGTTCTTGAATGGCTCCAAAGGAACCATGGAGGACCTTGGCAGTTACCCGGCAAGCCTTGCCGCGGGGCGCTACAACTGCCCGTGCACAAGTTCGGGACACTAGGGTACCCCTACTCTAGTACACCGACAGGAGCCCCCGGGCCTGGGCCACACACAGTGCCGAGCGCTGTTGGGCCAGGCCCAAAACAGGGCACGGGCACGCGCGGCCTGGGTTACGTCGTATCTTACTCCGTATCCACCGCGCCCTCCCCCAACGGCACGCGTCGAATGCGGCGTCGTGGGAGAGATCGTGGGTGGTTTCTTTATTCGGAAGGACGAAACGTCCGCCCCCTCCCTCTTTATAAGCAGGGGAAACAGGGGCAGTTCGCCCATCTCGCCGGTTGTCACTCCAATTTCACAAATCTCCGCCGCTCCCCCTTCTTCCCGAAGCTGAAAGAGAGCAGCGCTCTGCCCCCCATTGCCACCAGCACCACCAACGCCGTCGATCTCCCCCACCACCTCCGTCATGGCTCCGAAAGCCGACAAGGGGAAGGGCGTGAAATCGGTCGAGGCGCAGCGGTTCGCGGCGCTGCGAAAGGAGCGGGCCATCTTCCCCCCTCAGCTCGGCGTGAAGGAGCTGAGGGACTACTACTACCTTTCCTGGTCGACGGAGACGCGAGCGCATCCGCGCACGAAGGTACTCCCGGCCTCTGCTTCAGAACTAGCTCCAAACGGGTACCCCTTCTTCGCGCTGTTCTTCTACTGCGGGCTCTGCCCGCCCTTCTCTGAATTCTTCTGTGACATCATGAACACCCTCCTTGACTTCACCCCCAACGCCGTTCTGACCATGGCAGTTTTCGCACATCTCTGCGAAAACTATGTCGGAGTCCATCCAAACGTAGCACTTTTCCGCCACTTCTTTATGCCCCGGGTTGAGAGAGGGGAGCCTCTTGCCGGCGGGATCGCTTGGATCTCGAGAGTCGGCAAGAAGGAAGCTTATTTGGAGGGAGAGCTCCGCAGCAAGTGGGAGGAATAGAGAGCAGAGTGGTGCTGGATTGTCGAGGAGAACCCGCAGCCATTTACTGCCCTGCACCGAGCCCCAATAGTGCATGGCAACGATTGGAGCAACGTGGCCCCAAAAGACGATAGGCTGAAGATTGCCGTCACCCGGATCCTTCACCTCAGGCTTGCCGGGCTCACCGTAGGCGCCGTCGGCGCAGATTTTCTTCGCCGCCGCATCGCCCCCCTACAGGAGAGGAGGAGACCCGCCTGGGAGTTCTAGAACTCGGCGGATATCATGAGGCTGCGCCCGGGCCTAAACTTCAACTTCACCGTCCTGGAGCTGGACGCGATGCTCCTGGAACTGTTCAAGCGCGATCCTCAACACCCATTCATGTTGCCGAGGGGCGTCGTTCCGTTGTGCAACAACTCCTCGCTCGACCGCATCCGTGCAATGATGCCGTTGTGCGACTCGCATGGAATTGTCCCAACTTGGCAAGAGTCGGCAGATGCTGTCGTGCAGGAGTTCTTTGACGGCCTGGTAGAAGTGCCGGTCTGTGCCGATGAACAGAAGAGCCTCACCCGCGACACCACCGATGCGGAGATGCAGCGCATCGCCACCAGGCTGGAAGAGGCGGCGGCAGCCGCTGCCGCGGGTGAGTTTGGATTCACCGTGGAGGAGGCAGAGGCAGCAGAGGCGGCAAGCCTTGTCGAGCAAGAGGAGTTTGCCGGCGAGGAAGAGTTTGCCGGGCCCGAAGCCGAGTCGAGCGAGCCCGGCGAGGGAGAGCTTGTCGGGCCCGAACCTTCAGATAGCTTGCCGCAAGCGGAGCCCCCAGCTGCACCAAGAAGGCGTCTCCGCAAGGTCGGGGATGTAGCGGGGCGGCAAACGAGTCAACAGCCGCCGAGCCATGCGACACGCTCTATCGCGGCAAGTACTGCTGCCGCGGGAGCGCCTCACGCCGCTGCGGTAACTGGGGCGGGGTCTTCTCGGTCGACCGCTACTGCCCCTGCCAAGCGGGCAAGGGAACCTACTCCTCCGCCTGGGCCTAATTCATATGGTTCAAAAGACATCATGGGCCATACATGGGCCAGAAGTGAAAACGGGCTGGAATCATATTGGATGGCCCAGATGACGCTACTGGGCCTAATTCAGATAGGGCGTAACTGGCCTTGGGTTAGCGGGCTGTAAATGGGCTATATGCGAACAGGCCGTTAATAGGCTTTCCATGGGATGGCCCGACACCTTTTGAGCAAGTCAAACGGGCCAGCCTTTTCACAGGAATGGGCCTCTGTTGGGCCGTGCCACGTGTCGACGTATCATAGGTGCCTTCTGTCCAATGAGTGGATGACATATGTCCCAACGATGAGCCGACACGTGTTTCCTCCAGCTAATGATGATTTTACACGTGGAAAATCCCCGTTGGTCAGGGCTGTTAACGGGTTATCGGATCCAAAACCCGACCCGATAGCTTAACAGTGTTCCGTTACGGTGGATGCCACGTGTCGGAACCCCTGACTAAACCACTTCTGTGACGCGCGATTTATCGTCATGGAAGTGGACACTTCCGTGATGTTAGTTTTGGTAATGTCATGGAACACTTCCACGACAGCATAGGTATGACTATCTTGATTCTGTCATAAAATTGTCATGGATGTACATGCATGACAAAAAACGCGACCTACTGTGCCAAACACGTATCATCACGGAAGTGTATTTTTTTGTAGTGTGATGGTCTCTTTTTGGCGGAGTCCGGGAAGTGAACACGGTTTTGGGTTATGTTTGACGTAAGTAGGAGTTCAGGATCACTTCTTGATCATTGCTAGCTTCACGACCATTCCGTTGCTTCTCTTCTCGCTCTTATTTGCGTATGTTATCCACCATATCATGCTTAGTCGCTGCTGCAACCTCACCACTTTACCCCTTCCTCCCCCTTTAAGCTTTGCTAGTCTTGATAGCCATGGTAATGGGATTGCTGAGTCCTTGTGGCTCACAGATTACTACAACGACAATTGCAGGTACAAGTTATGCGATGATCTTGACGCGAGAGCGATGTATCTTGTTTTGGAGTTCTTCTTCTGCTTCTTCTTCGATTAGGGGATAGGTTCCAGGTCGGTAGCCTGGGCTAGCAGGGTGGATGTCGTTTGAGTTTCTATTTGTGTTTCATCCGTAGTTGGATGTTGCTCTTATGTATGATGATGTTTTATTCGTGTGGCATTCTATGCCTCTTGTATGTATCCCCAGCTATTATGTATGTAATGATATCCACCATGCAAAAGTGTCTTCAATATGCGCTTCTATCCTTGGTGGGACCTTCGAGTTCCTTTATGATAGGGTCGCATATTGGGCGTGACAAGTTGGTATCAGAGCCTCGACTGACCATAGGATCCCCCTTGATTGTTTGTAGTTGGCCGTTGTCGAGTCTAGAAGAAAACTTTTTGGAGTCTAGTTATATCGGAGAGTAGGAATTCTTTTTACTCCTCAGCCCCTTCGTCGATCTGGTGAGGAATCTTGACGTAGGTGTTTTGACTTGCGCCTCTTCCCCTTCAAAATTTTCTTTAGGATCACGCAGTGGTTTTTCGATCGTTGTTCCTCAGCTCTTTGCATCCGGTGCATTTTCTCGTCAAGACGAGTCGACCCTCTTTGTTTTGCAAGTTGAATCCTTAGTTGTTTTCTTTTTCCCACCCGCCCACCCCTTTTCATCTCGGAGCCGGAGTCCATAATCGAGTATCCGTCCTACTCATGTGAAGTCTTTGCTTTCTTTCCTCAATGATTTCAACCGGTGTTTTCTCTTCAAGTTATTCATCGGTTTTTCCCCTTCCAAGTTGCCTTTGTTTTCCCGCCCTCCCACCCTCTTCTTC
>NC_041387.1:208767098-208780377 GCF_002162155.2 Triticum dicoccoides | reverse complement strand
CTCTTCTTCCTGGAGTCTGAGTCTCTTTCGACCATCAATTTCATTCGTGCGAAGCCTCTTCAGTCTTCCCTTAATCATTTCAACTGGTGAATTCTCGTCTCGGTGGACATTCTTCATCTCTTTTTCTTCTCCGGTGGATTCAATTCCAATTTTTGGTAGTGATTATATTCTTTCCCTCGGCTCAAGTGTTTTCCCTGCTCGTTCGCCTCCCGCCAGTTTATCCTTCCGGAGTGCTCAAGACATCTCAGGAGATTCGTCTGTGTTCCAATTAATTCGAGGTTGTCAACTCATTCAAATATGTAAATTGTTCTGGTGCATCATCTATCTGTTCAATGATCCTTTTTCAACGGTGTTTTCTTTTATGTGGACCCTAACCCACAGGTCTTTTCCCAGAATCTTACCTGACTCTTCTGATTTCCTGGAGCTATTCTCAAATTCTTTTCAAAGTTTGACGTAAGTATGGATTCCATCAGTCATATGCCTTCTCTGAGTTCATTTTCAAAGTCTTTTCAACTTTGGATCAACATTTCTAGTATTCATTGTCCCGGAGCATCTCTCTAATTCTTCAAGGTGTTTCTCGTCGTCATTCTCAACATTTGAAGACCGAAGAAGAAGTTTTCTCTTAAATCTTGTCTGTTCTCCCGGGGATTCATAGCGCTAGCTAGAGGTTTTCCTATCAGGTTGTTTCCAGTCATGCAATTATTTTCATCCATCCGGAGTACTTCAGGAGTTGCTTTCTCTCTCGATCATTCGGAGGCCATCTTTTCATAAGATTTCTTCATTCTAAGTTTTCAGATTCGTTCTTCAATGATTCTATATACGTGCCCCTTTGTTCGTCGCAATACTCTTTCGGTGGTTCGTTCAAGATTACTTTTCAGTTGTAATCACATCTACTAATTCGTTATTTCCAAATACTACCGATGGTTCATGAAGACTTTCTCAAGTTTTGTGCTATATCCCCCTTAATCCTTTTCAACAAGAATAAGTAGTATGCAAAATCCGTTGTCATCAACTAAAATTGATGAGGAGAAGCATACAATAAATCTTATTCTTATTTTCCTCCAAGTGATTAATCCCTTCTTTCTGAGTTTGTTCTTGATGGATAAATTCTAGTTCCAAGTGTTTTCATCTTTTCTTTTCCGGAGTTCAAATTTTCCTCGGCCATTTCGTCGGAACCTCCATCTAAATCACCGCAAGGCTCATCTTATTCTTTCTTCCTTCATTCTATCTCATCATCCTTTTGTTACCGGAGTTCTTCATGGTGGTTCTTCATGATTTAATTAATTCTTCAAGAGTTCATCAAGATTTTGTTGGTGGAGTTCAAATATCTTTTCTTCTTGCATCTCGAAGTGCAATTAATTCTCCGTATTCTTTTGAAGTGGAGTTTTGCTTTTCTTCGTTCTTCTCAGTTATTCAGACATTGGTTGTGGTATAATTTCACCTCAAGTTTTGAGTTGTTTTTTACAAGTCCACAACAAGCTTATTCTTTCGTTGTTGATTTTCTCAACAACTCCGTTTCATTCCTTCTAACTTCTTTTCATTCCTCTATTTCCATTCTTCCGGAGGCATTGCATTGTTCATCTCATCAAGTGACATCCCATATTGTGAAGTTCATGTTCTATTCCTTCCATTTTCAGCCGGAGTGTTACCTAAATTCTTCATTCTTATTCCTTTTCTATCTTGTTCTAACTGGAGTGCTTTCAGATTCTATCTTGTTTCCATGAGCATTTGATTCTCATAATATTCGTCATTTCTCTTTCTACCCGAGTGCTCTCGACCTTGTTAAACTTCTCTCTTGCGTTCTTACTTCACCCCTTCCTCTTTCTCTTCCATCTCGTTCCTAAGATCCCGGGACGAGATCTCTTGTTAGTGGAGGAGAGTTGTAATGCCCCGATTTCGATGCTCCAGATGCCTTCTATTTATTTTTGTTGTTTCCATGATTGTCACAATAAATTTTTGCATCGTCATGCTTCTGTTATTTGTTTTTCTCACTTTGTGCATTCCATCTTCATGTATGTTGCCATATGCATTTGCATCCATCATGTTCATGATTGCTTGCTTGCTTGTGATGTTTGTTTTATTACGATTATTTGCATCATGCATTCGGCTCCATATGATTGTTGTGCTTGTTTTCTTTTAGTTGTTCATGTGCATTGTGAGATTCATCTTGTTACTTTACTTGCGCTATGTATGTGTTGATATTCCTACCACTTGTTTTCCTCTCTCAACCTATCAATGCACCATCTTATCCTCCTTCCTTCTTCTTTCTTTCATTGTTGCAAATGACACTTTCTCGTCCATAAATGTCCAATATTTTCCTATAAATATTAGACCATGTCCTAAACCTCTCTGTCCAAATTCATGATATTTTAAGTTGATTTGGTTGGGTTCAAAAATGGCTCAAGTTTGAATCTAATTCAAACTTGAATTATTCTTCTATCTCTAAAAATTACCAAATCACTTTTATCAAATAGTACATAAATCCAGGATCCCAGGAATATTTTTACTTCCTCCTTATTCTTCTCCAGACAACCTGGTTTTTCCCCTTCTTCTATTTATTTATTTATAAATAAACAGAGATTGGAAATAAATGGGACAAGGGTTTTACCTGGACTCCAGCCTTCTAGCACCGGTTCCATGGACATCATCCTCCAGCCCACTAGTGCGCGTCCCCAGCCTGCTCACCTTTCAGCCCAGCCAAGCCCACCAGCGCAGTTCCTCTGTTCATCGTCTTCTCCCTGTACGGCAGGACATCCAGAGCCTCCACGTCGGCAGTCCGGTTGATTTGATGGCCGGAGCTGCCCCCCTTCCTCCTATATAATCCTGCCCCAACCCTAGGGTTTCCTCCTTGCTCTGTTTTCCCCTCTTCTGCCTCCTCCCGCCGCCGAGGTTAGCTCCCCACGCCCTTGCATTCGCCATCGCCATGACCAGCGGAGTTGAGCTCGAGCCTGGCATAGCCAGCATCGCCCAGTCGTCTTCTTCCTCTACGGCATGTCCCACGACTCCCGACACGTCTCCCCGCGACTCCCCGAGCCCAGATCGCCAAGTTCAGCCCCCTCGTCTACCTCCCCTGCTTCAACTTCTTAACGGACTCGAGGACGCCGCCCCGATCAGCGTCTCGCCTCGCCTCTGCATCACGTCTCCGGCCCTCTCTTCGTGTTCCACGAGAGCCCGGTGAGAATCCGCCCCTACCCGGTCCTCCTCCCTCCTTTACTTCATCGTTCAGAGCATTTGAATGCCCCCTCGAATGAGTTGAAGCTCTCTGACCTCCATGGATGAGGTGCTCGAGCTCCTCACACCCATGCGCCTCCTACACACATGCCCACACGCAGTAGAACCCATCCCCTATTTTCGCGCCCCCGCCGGCTCAACACAGCAGCAGCTGCCGCTGCGTTTGCTTGCCGGTATCGCCTCCGATGCACCTGTGTATTCGCCGGAGAAGAAGGCTAGGACTTCTGATCATACATAATGAGATGAGCTTCCTTTCGGCACCGAACATAGCAACAGCTCAATGGTCAAGGCCACGCAATCCTACAGGGGAGCCCCGAGATCGAACCCCCCAAGGCTGCGCATTCTTTTTTGTGCAATTTTGTGCCTTCAGACTTTTAGAGCTTCTTGCTGCTTCATCGACAGCCAAACCCACTCGATGCCATGTATCCAGTCTAGTTCAACTGGTTAATCACACTTGTGCACATCCAGCAGGTGCTGGGTTCGAGTTCCAGGCACCCCTATTTTGTTAATCATTTTCATTTTTCCTATCTGTTCGTGTTTCTTCAGTTCTGATCAGTCCAAGAGGATGTGTCATCTTACGCCGAGACCATCCATTATCAGACATGCTTCCTAGCTCAACTGGTTGACCCTGTTGCCAAACCTGCAGGAGGTCCTGGGTTCAATCCCAGTGCCCTTCCTTTTTCTTTTTATGTTGTTTCTATTATTTCACACATACCCTCTCCACACTCACACTCCTACCACCTCACACCCGAGCTCCCTCATCATTCTTCGTGGTTGGCCCAGCCCGTGTCCCCTACTGTTTCTTTTGTTTTTTCATATTCACATAAATGCCATCTTTTTAAGTTGTCAATAACTATATGTCCATGCATCCAAGTAAAACATGTCATATGAGCATCTTGCACAGATTTTCAAGTACTTTCATAATATGCTGCTTCCTTCCACGTTAAAAATGTTTAACCTTGCTGTTTGCATTAATTCACATAAATGACATGATAAAATGGTTTATTTCATAACTCAATAACCGTAGCTCGGATTTAAATGTTCTTTATATGTAAATGGGGTAGAAAAATGCATAGATTAACATGATGCACTTTATTTGCATGCTTAACAACTTTAAAATTGTATATAGGGCAGAACAGTAGAAAATTTGAAATATGCATATGGGGATCTTCCGTGTTTGTTGTTCCGGCCTCATTTAAACTTGCCTAGATAGGTAGTTTAATTATGCTTCACCTCTTGCCATGTTTAACAACATTTAATATTGTTTGGTAGCTTAAACGAGATTAAACTAAATAGGTTATGCGGTGTTTTGTCAATATGCAACTCGTTGCATATTGAGCTCCACTTAACTTGTAGTATTGTTTGTTGCACTTTGCCATGCCATGCCTCATTAAACCGGACATGCATCATACTTGGTTGAGCATCATGCCATGTCTATGTGTTGTGTGTTTATCGTGTGTTTGCTTCTTTCCGGTTGTGCTCCTTCTCGTTAGTTCCTGTTTCGTTGCGATCGTGACGATTCGTTCGTCTACGCTTGGTTCGTCTTCGTGGCTTCATCTTCTTCATGGACTCGTTCTTCTTCCTAGCGGGATTTCAGGCAAGATGACCGTCACCCTGGATCTCACTACTATCATTGCTATGCTAGTTGCTTCGTTTTATCACTTTGCCGCGCTACCTATCTCTTGTTGATCAAGCCTCCCAAACTGCCATGTCAGCCTCTAACCTTTTCACCCTTCCTAGCAAACCGTTGCTTGGCTATGTTATCGCTTTGCTCAGCCCCTCTTATAGTGTTGTTAGTTGTAGGTGAAGTCAAAGATTGCTCCATGATGGACAGGATTATGTTGGGATATTACAATATCTCTTATCTCATTAATGCATCTGTATACTTGGTAAAGGTTGGAAGGCTCGGCCTTATGCCTGGTGTTTTGTTCCACTCTTGCCGCCCTAGTTTACGTCATACCGGTGTTATGTTCCTTGATTTTGTGTTCCTTATGCGGTTGGGTGATTTATGGGCCCCCCTTGACAGTTCGCTTTGAATAAAACTCCTCCAGCAAGGCCCAACCTTGGTTTTACCATTTGCCTACCTAAGCCTTTTTCCCTTGGGTTTCCGGAGCCCGAGGGTCATCTTTATTTAACCCCCTCCCCCCCGGGCCAGTGCTCCTTCGAGTGTTAGTCCGAACCGAGTAGACTGCGGGGCCACCTCGGGGAAACTTGAGGTCTGGTTTTACTCGTAGGATGTCTCATCCGGTGTGCCCTGAGAACGAGATATGTGCAGCTCCTATCGGGATTTGTCGGCACATCTGGCGGCTTTGCTGGTCCTGTTTTACAATTGTTGAAATGTCTTGTAAACCGGGATTCCGAGACTGATCGGGTCTTCCTAGGAGAAGGAATATCCTTCGTTGACCGTGAGAGCTTGTGATGGGCTAAGTTGGGACACCCCTGTAGGGTTTAAACTTTCGAGAGCCGTGCCCGCGGTTATGTGGCAGATGGGAATTTGTTAATATCCGGTGGTAGAGAACTTGACACTTGACTTAATTAAAATGCATCAACCGCGTGTGTAGCCGTACTGGTCTCTTTTCGGTGGAGTCCAGGAAGTGAACACGGTTTTGGGTTATGTTTGACGTAACTAGGAGTTTAGGATCACTTCTTGATCATTGTTAGCTTCATGACCATTCCGTTGCTTCTCCTCTCGCTCTTATTTGCGTATGTTAGCCACCATATCATGCTTAGTCGCTGCTGCAACCTCACCACTTTACCCCTTCCTTCCCCTTTAAGCTTTGCTAGTCTTGATACCCATGGTAATGGGATTGCTGATTCCTCGTGGCTCACAAATTACTACAACAATAGTTGGAGGTACAGGTTATGCGATGATCTTTACGCGAGAGCGATGTATCTTGTTTTGGAGTTCTTCTTCTGCTTCTTCTTCGATCAGGGGATAAGTTCCAGGTCGGAAGCCTGGGCTACCAGGGTGGATGTCGTTTGAGTTTCTGTTTGTGTTTCATCTGTAGTCGGATGTTGCTCTTATGTATGATGATGTTGTATTCGTGTGGCATTCTATGCCTCTTATATGTATCCCCAACCATTATGTAATGGTATGATGTAATGATATCCACCTTGCAAAAGCGTCTTCAATATGCGCTTCTATCCTTGGTAGGACCTTCGAGTTCCTTTAGGATAGGGTCGCATATTGGGCGTGACAACCGTAGAGAGGAGATTGACTCGGACGGATCCATTCTCACCCTCCGAGCCCTCATGAGGCAGCTCATCCACTATACTAGTTCATCCTCATCCCCCCCGCGAGGCAATCCACCACGAAGCAGGAGTAGGGTTTTACACCACAAGGTGGCTTGCACTTGGGTAACTCAACAAGGCTAAGCCATTATGCGATGAGCTTGATGCAGCATCTAGGCTAGATCTTCGCACATGCCCCAGAGTATGAACCTTATTTGGGTCCACGGAGCCCCGATTCCGACATTTGGCATGCCAGGTAGGGGCGTGTCGAAATCCTTCGTTCGGCTTTGCTTTGTCTCTGCTTCGTCGCTCCCATGGCCGATGCCCGCCGAGTGCGCTCCAAACGCAGGGCAGCCCGCGTCGCCCAGACGGCGCCCGTGGGCTGGGGTGTTCCTCGTCACTCCGCTTCCCCTGCAGCAAATGCTGACACCGAACCTGCTGCTCATGAGTAGCAGGACTCTTTGTTGCTGCCCTCTGGGCGGTGTGATGGCCACACCGCCACTCCTTCCCCCACTCCCGCCACATGGCATCCTCCCACGCTCGCCGCGGACCGGCAAATGCACAAGCTGCGCTGCTCATGGCATGCAAGTTGTTGTGCTACTGCCCTGCCAACAAAGTCTACGATGCCTGGCTTGGTCGCATCACCGAGCTCATCAACACCGCCGGCGAGTGTCGGATTTCGGGTTCCGGCAGACCCTTGAGGTTCGAACTCTGGGGTGCGCACGGAGATCTCTCCCCTACCAGCTCACGCGTCGAAGTCTCGCAAGGATCTAAGCAAGAAAGATGAACACACAAGGGACACGAGATTTATACTGGTTCAGGCCACCATTGTGGTGTAATACCCTACTCCAGTGTGTGGTGTGGTGGATTGCCTCAGGGGCTGATGATGAACAGTACAAAGGGAGAACAGCCTCACGAGGGGCTATTCTTGAGCTGGTGCGATGAACTGCTTGGGTGAGTTCAGTCGCCTCTCTCTAGTCTATGTGTCTTCTGGAGATAGATGCTCGATCTCTCTTCTCCCTCGCGCTGGCTAGTCCTATTTATAGAGGGAGGCCCTGGGCCTCTTCCCAAATAATGAGCGGGAAGGGCGCCAACAATTGGCCATTTTGAAGGGGAACATCTGGTACACTTATCCTGACTAAAGTTGGTCTTCGGCTGCCAAAGGCTCTGACGATGACGCCATCCTGGGCTCCACGATGACCTCCATCCTGCCGCTCTGCTGGTCCTGGTCTTGTTGCACCAAAACGGTAAGCTTTGCCTGATGCGTTGGCCTGTGCTTGCCCCCCTTGCACCGAAGGGGAAACAAGGACACTGCGCAGGCCGGCGCCCGCCTGGTCTCGATCGTCATGGCTTGCGTCACGGGCTCCTCGCGAGGTACCCTGCCTTGATCTCTCCGCCTCCTCGCGAGCCTGCCTGGGGAGGCGGCTCCTGAGGAAGCTTCCTGTCATCCGTCCCGCGAGGCTTGGCCCCTCACGAGGGTCTTGAGCTTGAGCTGATGAAGCTGGGCTACATTGGGCCCCCACTTGAGCCACGCCGCAGGCCGCAGGCAGGCAAGTCTGGGGACCCCCGTTCCCAGAACACCGACAGTAGCCCCCGGGCCCAAGGCGCGCCCGGACTTGGCTTAGCAAACAAGCGAAGGGGCAAGTGCGAAGCGCTGCGGGCCCCAACAGCATGCGGCCTTGGGCGCCGCTTGGAGGTTGATTGGACGTGGGCGTCTCCGCTTCCCCACGACGCCTCATAACGCGCTCGGCTAGGCGGACCCGTGGTTGTACACAGCCATTCCCCTTTCGCCGCATGCGTGTTTCTTGCCCTTCCTTCTTCCTCAGGCTCCAACCTCCGCCTCCAATCCAATTCGAACTCCCCCCCCCCTTTTCCATTGCCATGGCGCCAACAAAGAAGGAAAAGGGGAAGAAGCCCGCATCGTCGTCGCGCTCGCCTCTAGCGGTGGCCCCTGCCGTTGACCGGTCCATCATACTTAATCTTGAAGCCTTGAACAAGGTCCGCTCTACTCTCGCCACCATCTTCAATGAGTGCGGCAGGACCACGGCCTGGCCTGCATCCCATGCCTCCTTTGATAGGGTCGTCACAGAGGTCCGGTTCTTCACCGATGCCCTATGGGCGGGTCTAGTTCCCCCCTTTTCCGCTTTCTTCAATGCGGTGCTCTCCCATTATCAGATCCACATGATGCACCTCGGGCCTGAGTCCATTACCCTCCTGGCTGTCTTTGCTATTGTTTGCGAGGCAATGATGGGAATTCCTCCTTTCGTTGCCCTGCTGCGCCACTTCTTCTCTTTGCGCCTGCGCGACCCCACTCAATGCTTGGGGTGCGTGAGCTTCCTTGCCGTGCCACAGACGGCTGCTTCAGGGATCGACTTTGGCCTTCCTCCCCCTGAGGCAAAGTTTAGAGAGCGGTGGCTGTATGTGGATGTTGGGGTGCCCAGCCCCCTACTCTCGCACCCAACCTTCACTACTAGGAAAAGGCCTACTAATGGCGCACTGGTTTTGCCTACTAATGGCGCACTACCGGTGCGCCATTAGTAGCACGCCATTAGAATTTTTTACTAATGGCGCACCACTGGTGCGCCATTAGTATCTGGTATACTAATGGTGCACCTGGCAGTGCGCCATTAGTGTGTAACTCCATGCGCCATTAGTATGCCTCCCGGGGGGCCATATGTAACCATGTGCTTTGTCACACTAATGGCGCACTCTGCCTTGATGTGCCATTAGTATCCTTTGGCACACTAATGGCGCACTCTGCCTTGATGCGCCATTAGTATGAATATTTGTTTTTTTTTTGAATATTTGGTTTTCTTTTTTTTTTTTGCTTTTCTGATTTTTGCATAGGTTACAAAATATATTATTGGACAG
This sequence comes from Triticum dicoccoides, assembly GCF_002162155.2. NCBI lineage: Eukaryota > Viridiplantae > Streptophyta > Magnoliopsida > Poales > Poaceae > Triticum > Triticum dicoccoides. The sequence goes on along the minus strand of NC_041387.1, from coordinate 208,771,044 downwards.
AATATAGACAGCAGCACACAGCAACATCAGATTCATCGAATACAATAGAAGATTAGTCTCCGAATACAATTCATCATATTAGTCTCCGAATTCAAAAGACCGAACAAAGATAAAACATTGCAAGTCTCAAGACCGCGAGTATCGAGTTTGTCTTCACATTACAAGTCGATATCGATCATCTAAACTACCATCACATAAAAGAGAGTTGTGGTCATCACGATGAGCATCATCGCGATCAAACTGGTCCTCATCCGGTTCCTCCAACGCTCCCTCCTCTCTCCCGCTAGATAGCGGGCATATCTAGATTCGGCCTCCGCCCTAGTGGTGTACCCTTTGTAACTGTTACAGCTGAAACGGTGAACCTGTCTCCGACACTCCTCCCAGTCATTGTAGACTCCGGGAACCTTACCCTTGTACTTGAGTGAATTCCTCCTTGACGGTGCGGAGCGCATTCGGACGCCGGTCCTTCCTTTGATTCTTCGATTGGCTGCCATCTGTGTGTGCGCCGCCATCATCAGTGGTGGCATCCTCGGCGGCACCATCAGTGGTGTCATCCCCGACACCACTAGGGGTTGTGTAATTAGGATTGGTGTCTTCCGCGGCGTCCTCATAGAGGTGAGGTTGTTCCTCCATCTCCTGGGACAGCTCCCAGAATTGCTTGCCGCCCGAACCACCGGCCTCATCGTTGTGGGCCATGTTTCGCTCTAAATAGGAAAAAAGTTTGGTCAAAAAGTTGGTTATTGTCAAGGAACAAGATCATGGTCTCATCATTTAGGGTTTGTCGACACCGAGGCACCCTAAAAGCCTAAGCTTTCATCATTTAGGGTTTGTCGACGCCGAGGCACCCTAAAAGCCTAAGCGTACATCATTTAGGTTCTCATCGACACCAAGGCATCCGGGGCAGCCAAGTTAAGTTTTCATCATTTAGGGTTTATCGATGGCGAGGCACCCTAGGTTGGGCCTAATCACTTGGCACTAATCAATTGGCTCTATTGCCACCTATGTTGGGTTTATCACCTAGGGTTTATCGATGCTAAGGAGAATTCTAAGTTGGGCCTAATCACTTGGCTCTATTGCCACCTATGGTTTAATGCAGCAAGGAAAATTTCAGCATGACCTTTGCTGAAAATAGGACATATGGAGTACCCGAATTTTCCGGAACGGAAGTTAATCAACATTCCGACAAACTCAAGGGCCTCTCGGGGTACCTGCAAATTCATCACGACACGATGGTCGGAGACATGACCTTTGCAAAATGGTCGGAGACACGATGGTCTTTCTCAATGTGATCAATTGATGGATCAACACATAAAACATGTCCAATAAGTATGATTTATAGAGTCAACATCAGTATGAATATATATGAAGTTTTTCTTCATCAGCCAGGCCCATGCAAGTAACTGCATCAGTATGAATATATATAAACAAGCAAAGAATGCATGCAAGTTTAAAGTAAAACATGTTAACTGAATTTTAATTGAATTTTAATCAGCTGCTGAAGAACACCTTCAGTTTCGTCAGATATAGGTGTAGTTTTCAGAAACAGGAGGGCCCACGTCTCCCCTCCTGGACGTTTCAGAAACAGGAGGGCCCATGTCTCCCCTCTAGAGTTTTCGAGGGCCCACGTCTCCCCTCGAAAGGGCAGGACATTTGAGTTTTCGAGGCAACTCCCCACGTTTCCCCTCCACTGGCAACTCCCCACGACGCAGAGGGGGTTTTCTTCCCACGTCCAGGTAACTCCCCTCCTATTCCATTGCCGCTCCATCTTCCTCCCTCTGCCTCCCTCCTCATTCCATTGCCGCTCCATCTTCCTCCCTCTACCTTCCTCTGCCTCCAGCATCAAGCAACTCCCCTCTGCCTCCACCATCGTTGGCCAGGAGGGCAATGGCAGAGGACTCGTGGAGCAACTCCCCTCCGTCTGCCAAGAGAATGGCGGAGGCATCATGGAGCAACTCCCCTCCGTCTGTCAAGCATCATCGTGGTGAGGCGTCTGGCAAGGAGCCGCTGGTGGTCGACGACGACGTTCCGGTCCCCGGGCAGAAGCGGGACTACACCATGCCGCTCAAGGTTGATATCCACCTGAAGGAGCCGCTGGATGTCATATGCACCAGCAATCTAGACGAAGCCGACAAGATGATCCGCAAGATGAGGAGGAGGCTCGGTGGCATGCTTCCTCGGAATATCAGCGTTGATGTCGAGTATACCAGGGAAGACAAACCTCCGCAAATTGTTGCAGTTCTGCAGTTATGCATGGAGGATCTCGTCCTGGTATACCACATCACCGCGGCAACCAAATGGTAGAAACATCCAGTTCTGAAGTTTCTGTCTAATTAGTAGTTTCTGAAGTAGATGCAATAGTTATGAAGTTCTGAAGTAGATGCAATACTAGTTCTGAAGTTCTGAAGTTTCTGAAGTTCTGAAGTTTTGTTTTAATTAGTAGTTTCTGAAGTTTCTGAAGTTTCTGAAGTAGATGCAATAGTTCTGAAGTTCTGAAGTAGATGCAATACTAGTTCTGAAGTTATGAAGTTTCTGTCTAATTAGTAGTTTTTTGGTGATCATACAGAATGTTGTCTAGAAGTTTTTGTGATCATTTAGTAGCTGTTATGAATGTTGTCTTGTAATGCAAAAGATTGCAAAAAAATACATCATTGAGATGTTATGCTTGCTGTTTTGATCATACAGAATGTTGTCTTGTAGTTGTTGTGATCATTTAGTAGTTGTTGTGATCATACTGTTTTAACTGAATTTTGGTCAGAACTGAAGATGCTATTTTAACTGAATTTTGCTTCAACTGAACCCATTTTAATTCTGTAGTTTCTGAAGTTTTTGAAGTAGATGAATTTGATGCAGGCCCAAGGAACTCCGCCTGCTCCTGCAGGAGAAGAAGCTGTACACCTTAGTTGGCTTCTCCATTGGAGGCGACAAGGAGAAGCTGAAGTTGTCTGGTTTAGAGATCAACCCCGACAAGTACGTCGACTTGCAGTGCAAATGGAGAGTTCCAAACAATGGAAAGAAGTGGCAGTCTTTGGCTGAGTTTGCAGGCAGCCTCATCCACCCATCCTACAAGGAAATGAAGTAGAAGATCGACAGGAAATCGGACCACCTACTATGGGGGGACAGCCCACTGCCAAACAAGCTCATCGAGTATGCCGCGAAAGATGCGTACGTCACCTACGAGGCATGGAAGAAAATTGAAATCACCAAAGAAGGTTTGGAGCTCTGGCAAGAGGCGGTGGATCATTGGGATGACCCCTACTACTGGGGATATTGAGTTGTTTGTGGTATTGGGATGACCCCTACTACTGTGTCTCAGTTTGTAGTTATGTGGTTGAACAAGTTTGCTTTTGTTATGTTGAACAAGTTTTCTTTTGTTATGTTGAACAAGTTTGCTTTTGTAATGATGAACAAGTTTGCTTTGGTTGTCAGTTGACATCACTCATCGCTGAGCATGGTTTAGTTTTACCTTTATCTATTTATTATTTAGGCAGAGCTATTCAGGCATGGAAGATATAATCATCCTTATGGTGAGGATCGCAATGTTTTTAGCTTCCAAGTTTCTAATGACACATGATCTTTCCAACCACATAACTTAACTGCAAACATTTCCCCTCTAAACTGTAGTTACACATTCCAACCAATACCTGCAGGTTATAATTTCATACTGAATGACCATCAATGACTAAGTGAAGCAAATAATTGCTATGCATTTCTTGGCACGCGATAAGGAAGAGGGGAGAGGAGGCGGAGCTCACCGGGGAGGCGCAAGGAGGCCCTGCGATAGCTTAGTAGCAACAGAGGTGGCCGAAGTTGAGGAAGACAGCAACGACCCGAGGAAGAAGAGGTGGAGGGGGGTGGAGGGGTCGAGCGCCGTCGCGCCCTGGTTCTGCGGCTCGCCGGCCCGGTGTTGAAGCAGATTCTGCCCGCCGCCTTGCCTGTCGCCTCGCAC
>NC_041387.1:208762411-208766552 GCF_002162155.2 Triticum dicoccoides | reverse complement strand
GCACGGTGGAGCTCGGGGGCTGGGAAGGCGAGGGAGGGGGTGGGTGGGTGCGGTGAAGGTGAGGGAGGGGGTGTATTGGGAGCGGACGGCGATGGGGGGCAGGGCAGGGGCTGACTGGGGGCGGTGACAGAGACGGAGGCACGGGGGCGGCGGCGGCGTGGGTCGGGGCAGCGCGCGGGTGGATCTGGTGGCGAGGGCCAGAGAGAGGGTCGAAGGGGATCTGGCGAGAGGGAGGGAGGATAGCTAGGGGGAGGGTTCTAATGGCGCACCGTCCAGTCGTGCGCCATAAGTATGACTATTCTAATGGCGCACCACCCCTCGGTGCGCCATTAGAATTTTGTTTTAATCTAGCCCACTAACCATATCTACAACCTAACCCTATCTACAATAGAACCCACCCACTAGCCGGACTGGTCAGCACGCAGCACACACACCAGGAGGTCCTGGGTTCGATTCCCAGGCTCCCCAATATTTTTTTATGCATTTTAAATGCTGTTTTTTATATTTATTTGTGTTTAAATATGTTCAAACTTGTTTAAATCATAACAGTAATATTTTTTTATAAAAATAGTAATAATTTTTTAAAAAATATGTTCAAATTTCTTACTTGAAAATATCATCGGCGGCGGCGGTGGAGCGGGGGAGGGTGCGGGGATCGAGATCGAGATGGAGGGGGAATCGAGATCGAGATGGAGGGGGATCGAGATCAAGTGTCCTCATGATTTCAAAAAGTGCCCATGAAATTTAAAAATATTCATGATATCAAAAAGTGCCCATGAAATACAATCGAGAAATGAAAACTACGATTTAAATACAATCGATCTTAGCTAGCTATCTGTTCACAATCTCTTGCCCTTCTTTTTCGCAAATGGAGTTCTTTTGTGGAACGGACGTCCTTTAGGTAGGGTGGTCCTGCTTCTTCTTGTGGTGTGTGCTGCTACTTCATCGTCGTCGTCATGTTCGATCTTCGGGTCGCCGTACTTGTCGAAGTCTTGCTCATTGGCTACTCCATCCATTCCGATGATCTTCCTTTTGCCTCTCCTCACGACAACACGGGCTTTGGCGGGTCGGTAATGAAGAATCATTGGTCCACTTGGGACGCCAATACCCACGGCTCATTTTTCGCGGTGACGTTTGCGCCCGCGGTCTTGGATTTGGCTTCGGGTATAAACACGACTAGGCTTTGGCATAGTGCGCCATTAGTAGGTTTGCAAAAAAGTAAAAAAAATTTATATACTAATGGCGCACTGTCTTGGTCGTGCGCTATTACAAGTTCTAACTAGTAATGGCGCACTTTGCCACTCCTGCGCCATTAGTTTGTATGGAAAAATGGGAAAAAAATCAATAGTAGTGTCGCACCGTGATCACGGTGCGCCATTAGTGTCTTCCACACTAATGGCGCACGAGCAACCAGTGCGCCATTAGTATATAGTAGTGGCGCACTACTTACCTCGTGCGCCATTAGAATCAGTCCTATCTATAGCCCTTTTCCTAGTAGTGCTTGCATGTTGTTCCCAACTCAGGCTGGGGTCATGAGGCACTCGTGAGCCCCCGTCTCGCTTTCGTTTGGCGCCGCTTCGAGAGCTTGAGGGCGCTCAACATGACGACGCCCCAGGTGGTGAAGGAGTTCCTCCAGCGTCGCATTTCTCCTCTCCAGCACCACTCTCCCTGGATGTGGGACTATGTGGGGCACAAAGACCGCATGCGGCTCCAGGAGGAGGACCTGGCGCCTGAAGCACTGAGGACGGTGCTCAAGGTCCTGACTGGCGATCCTTCCCCAGGCAGCCTTCGACATGACGGTGCCCTCTTGTATCTTTGTTCGGGCAGGGCCGATTTCGTGAAGCAGATGCCCAGCTTCGATGAGTGGGGGCTGCGCCCGGCTGGCCTCAGGGGGCCCCGCGAGAACCCTGTCACCGTGGTTGCTCTTCTGGTCGCCCAAAGCGGCCCTGTCTCAGGTGATGGAGCAGGGAGACGAGAACCACCGGGAGCCGAAGGGGATGATGTTGAGGTGTTGACACCGCGTGGAGCTCCGGAGGCGGCATCTCCTGAAGCCCGTCCTGGAGCGGTGGCGGGCAAGGAGTTGCGGCCTGCGGCTCCCGAGGTTGGGGCTTCTGAGGACCCGGTCGTTTCTCATGAGGCGGCATCGGGTGGCGTCCCTCACGCCTGTCCCCTTAGCACTGACCGCCTTGACGCCTCTTCCATGCCACAGACCGACCCTTGCGCCAAGTGCTTAGGCCGGTTTCGCGTAGACTTCGAGGCCCTCCGCAAGAGGATGCAGGCCTTGGGCGGTGACGGTCGCCCTGGCCGCCTATTGAAGCGCAGGAAGTACTTTGCCATGGACGACTAAGTCCTCTTCTTTCTTTGCTTCTTTATTTCTCTGTTCTTGCAGCTGACCGCGGCCTTTCAGGGCCCTTCCTTCTGAATTCGCGGAGATGTCCAAGCAGCCATCCCCCCAAGCTTTGTCCTCGCTGCTGACCCTTGGCGCGCCGAGCTCAAGCGGCGCCCCTGCAACTTGGCCAATCAGGGAAGTGGCCCATACCGCTGGGCATCTCGAGCCTGCGCGCCTGCTATCCTCCCTTCACGAGTTCTCCTGGGGCACAACCAGCTTGCCCCGTGCTCCTTCCTTGATCGTGAACGGCAATTGGCTGAAGTCAGTCTTAAGCTCCTCCTCTGGGGACGGACCGGTGCCAGGCCAGGCCCCTGGCGAGGTCCGTGAGGCGATCCGTGGGGCACCAGCCCCCAGGCCCACTGTCGGTGTCAAAACCGGCGGATCTCGGGTTGGGGGTCCCGAACTATGCGTCTAGGCGGATGGTAACAGGAGGCAAGGGACACGATGTTTTTACCCAGGTTTGGGCCCTCTCGATGGAGGTAAAACCCTACTCCTTCTTGACTAATATTGATGATATGGGTAGTACAAGAGTAGATCTACCACGAGATCGGAGTGGCTAAACCCTAGAAGCTAGCCTATGGTATGATTGTTGTTCGTCCTACGGACTAAAACTCTCCGGTTTATATAGACACCGGAGAGGGCTAGGATTACACAGAGTCGGTTACAATGGGAGGAGATCTTCATATCGTATCGCCAAGCTTGCCTTCCACGCCAAGGAAAGTCCCATCCGGACACGGGACGGAGTTTTCAATCTTGTATCTTCATAGTTCGGGAGTCCGGCCAAAGGTCTTAGTCCGGCCATCCGGACACCCCCTAATCCAGGACTCCCTCAGTAGCCCCTGAACCAGGCTTCAATGACGACGAGTCCGGCGCACAAGTTGTCTTCGGCATTGCAAGGCGGGTTCCTCCTCCGAATATTCCATAGAAGATGTTGAACACCAGGTGTAACACCCCGGATGTAACTTTCCATCTTTGTAACTCCAACTCTTGCCATTTTCGGCTATGTGATATGACATTTCCTCCGTGGTTGGGTTTTGTCTTTTGTTTTGCATTTTATTCATGTCATGCATATCATATCATGTCATCATGTGCATCTCATTTGCATACATGTTCGTCTCATGCATCCGAGCATTTTCCCCGTTGTCCGTTTCGCAATCCGACACTCCCACATGCATCGGCGCACCCCTCTTGTCTCTTTTCGTGTGCTGGTGTTGAACGTTCTCGGAATGGACCGAGCCTTGCCAAGTAGCCCTGGTATAGCACCGGTAGACCACCTATCAAGTTTCGGGTCATTTGGTGCTCGTTTGGTACTCCAACGGTTATCCGCATATCCGCAAAGGCCTCTTTTAAGTTGCAGCCCAACACCCCTCCAAAACAGCCCAATAACCCATCTAACTCCCCTCCATGCTCTCGGTCATTCGATCACGATCGTGTGGGCGAAAACTACACCTCATTTGGACACTCCTAGCTCCCTCTACCTATATATATGCCTCCCCCTCCGAAATTCACGGGCAAACCCTAGCAAAATCCCTCTCCGCGCCGCCGGACACGTCCGGACGGAGCCGGACGCGTCCACCGCTGCGCCCCGGCAAATCACGAGCTGGCACGTGGGCGAGCCCGCGCCCACATCGCCGCCGGCCCGGGGAGCCCGCGCCGGGCCCCCGAGGCCCATCGCCGTCGCCCCGCCGCCTGGCGCCCCGCGGCCCCGCCTCCCGCGGCCCCGCCGCCGGATCCCGCCGACCGCCTCCGTCC